>NW_024604311.1:0-3042 GCF_018296145.1 Oncorhynchus tshawytscha | reverse complement strand
TTGCTGTGCTGTCTTATTTGAGATGAAATGAACAATGTGGACAGTTTTTAGCATGTTGCAACATTGAAATGCAGAAATAAGCACTTTTCCATAAACAAGCTCTAAATCATGTTTGATGCACTCTGGATACAATGTTATTTACAGAACTGTTCAAACTAGATGATTAGGAACACTGTAGACAATTTTCAGCAAGTTGCAGCATTGAAATACGGAAATAAGCACTTTTCCATAAACAAGCTCTAAATCATGTTTGATGCACTCTGGATACAATGTTTTTACAGAACTGTTCAAACTAGATGATTAGGAACACTGTAGACAATTTTCAGCAAGTTGCAGCATTGAAATACGGAAATAAGCACTTTTCCATAAACAAGCTCTAAATCATGTTTGATGCACTCTGGGATAAAACTTTTTTTTTGTTATGTTTATTCGAGATGTTATGAAAACACTGTAGAATGCATAAATAAGCACTTTTCCATAAACAAGCTCTAAATCATGTTTGATGCACTCTGGATACAATGTTTTTACAGAACTGTTCAAACTAGATGATTAGGAACACTGTAGACAATTTTCAGCAAGTTGCAGCATTGAAATACGGAAATAAGCACTTTTCCATAAACAAGCTCTAAATCATGTTTGATGCACTCTGGGATAAAACTTTTTTTTGTTATGTTTATTCGAGATGTTATGAAAACACTGTAGAATGCATAAATAAGCACTTTTCCATAAACAAGCTCTAAATCATGTTTGATGCACTCTGGATACAATGTTTTTTACAGAACTGTTCAAACTAGATGATTAGGAACACTGTAGACAATTTTCAGCAAGTTGCAGCATTGAAATACGGAAATAAGCACTTTTCCATAAACAAGCTCTAAATCATGTTTGATGCACTCTGGATACAATGTTTTTTGTTAGAACTGTTCAAACTAGATGATTAGAACACTGTAGACAATTTTCAGCAAGTTGCAGCATTGAAATACGGAAATAAGCACTTTTCCATAAACAAGCTCTAAATCATGTTTGATGCACTCTGGGATAAAACTTTTTTTTTTTTTATGTTTATTCGAGATGTTATGAAAACACTGTAGAATGCATAAATAAGCACTTTTCCATAAACAAGCTCTAAATCATGTTTGATGCACTCTGGATACAATGTTTTTTACAGAACTGTTCAAACTAGATGATTAGGAACACTGTAGACAATTTTCAGCAAGTTGCAGCATTGAAATACGGAAATAAGCACTTTTCCATAAACAAGCTCTAAATCATGTTTGATGCACTCTGGGATAAAACTTTTTTTTTGTTATGTTTATTCGAGATGTTATGAAAACACTGTAGAATGCATAAATAAGCACTTTTCCATAAACAAGCTCTAAATCATGTTTGATGCACTCTGGATACAATGTTTTTTACAGAACTGTTCAAACTAGATGATTAGGAACACTGTAGACAATTTTCAGCAAGTTGCAGCATTGAAATACAGAAATAAGCACTTTTCCATAAACAAGCTCTAAATCATGTTTGATGCACTCTGGATACAATGTTTTTTACAGAACTGTTCAAACTAGATGATTAGGAACACTGTAGACAATTTTCAACAAGTTGCAGCATTGAAATACAGAAATAAGCACTTTTCCATAAACAAGCTCTAAATCATGTTTGATGCACTCTGGATGTCCAATTTTTGCTGTGCTGTCTTATTTGAGATGAAATGAACAATGTGGACAGTTTTTAGCATGTTGCAACATTGAAATGCAGAAATAAGCACTTTTCCATAAACAAGCTCTAAATCATGTTTGATGCACTCTGGATACAATGTTATTTACAGAACTGTTCAAACTAGATGATTAGGAACACTGTAGACAATTTTCAGCAAGTTGCAGCATTGAAATACGGAAATAAGCACTTTTCCATAAACAAGCTCTAAATCATGTTTGATGCCCTCTGGATACAATGTTTTTTACAGAACTGTTCAAACTAGATGATTAGTAACACTGTAGACAATTTTCATCAAGTTGCAGCATTGAAATACAGAAATAACCACTTTTCCATAAACAAGCTCTAAATCATGTTTGATGCACTCTGGATACAATGTTTTTTACAGAACTGTTCAAACTAGATGATTAGGAACACTGGAGACAATTTTCAGCAAGTTGCAGCATTGAAATACGGAAATAAGCACTTTTCCATAAACAAGCTCTAAATCATGTTTGATGCACTCTGGGATAAAACTTTTTTTTGTTATGTTTATTCGAGATGTTATGAAAACACTGTAGAATGCATAAATAAGCACTTTTCCATAAACAAGCTCTAAATCATGTTTGATGCACTCTGGATACAATGTTTTTTACAGAACTGTTCAAACTAGATGATTAGGAACACTGTAGACAATTTTCAACAAGTTGCAGCATTGAAAATACGGAAATAAGCACTTTTCCATAAACAAGCTCTAAATCATGTTTGATGCACTCTGGATGTCCAATTTTTTGTGCTGTCTTATTTGAGATGAAATGAACAATGTGGACAGTTTTTAGCATGTTGCAACATTGAAATGCAGAAATAAGCACTTTTCCATAAACAAGCTCTAAATCATGTTTGATGCACTCTGGATACAATGTTTTTACAGAACTGTTCAAACTAGATGATTAGGAACACTGTAGACAATTTTCAGCAAGTTGCAGCATTGAAATACGGAAATAAGCACTTTTCCATAAACAAGCTCTAAATCATGTTTGATGCCCTCTGGATACAATGTTTTTTACAGAACTGTTCAAACTAGATGATTAGTAACACTGTAGACAATTTTCATCAAGTTGCAGCATTGAAATACAGAAATAACCACTTTTCCATAAACAAGCTCTAAATCATGTTTGATGCACTCTGGATACAATGTTTTTACAGAACTGTTCAAACTAGATGATTAGGAACACTGTAGACAATTTTCAGCAAGTTGCAGCATTGAAATACGGAAATAAGCACTTTTCCATAAACAAGCTCTAAATCATGTTTGATGCACTCTGGGATAAAACTTTTTTTTGT
>NW_024604310.1:0-3042 GCF_018296145.1 Oncorhynchus tshawytscha | reverse complement strand
AGAGTGGGATAGAGGGAGGGATGGAGAAAGAGAGTGGGATAGAGGGAGGGATGGAGAAAGAGAGTGGGATAGAGGGAGGGATAGGAGAAAGAGAGTGGGATAGAGGGAGGGATGGAGAAAGAGAGTGGGATAGAGGAGGGATGGAGAAAGAGAGTGGGATAGAGGGAGGGATGGAGAAAAGAGAGTGGGATAGAGGAGGGATGGAGAAAAGAGAGTGGGATAGAGGGAGGGATGGAGAAAAGAGAGTGGGATAGAGGGAGGGATGGAGAAAGAGAGTGGGATAGAGGGAGGGATGGATGAGAAAGAGGGAGATGAGGGGAGGGATGGAGAAGAGAGTGGGATAGAGGGAGGGATGGAGAAAGAGAGTGGGATAGAGGGAGGGATGGAGAAAGAGAGTGGGATAGAGGGAGGGATGGAGAAAAGAGAGTGGGATAGAGGAGGGATGGAAGAAAGAGAGTGGGATAGAGGGAGGGATGGAGAAAGAGAGTGGGATAGAGGGAGGATGGAGAAAGAGAGTGGGATAGAGGGAGGGATGGAGAAAGAGAGTGGGATAGAGGAGGGATGGAGAAAGAGTGGGATAGAGGGAGGGATGGAGAAAGTGGGATAGAGGGAGGGAAGAGAAAGTGGGATAGAGGGAGGGATGGAGAAAAGAAAGTGGGATCGAGGGAGGGATGGAGAAAGAAAGTGGATAGAGGGAGGGAAGGAGAAAGAAAGTGGGATAGAGGGAGGGATGGAGAAAGAGAGTGGGATAGAGGGAGGGATGGAGAAAGAGAGTGGGATAGAGGGAGGGATGGAGAAAGAGAGTAGGGATAGGAGGGAGGGATGGAGAAAGAGAGTGGGATAGAGGGAGGGATGGAGAAAGAGAGTGGGATAGAGGGGAGGGATGGAGAAAAGAGAGTGGGATAGAGGGAGGGATGGAGAAAGAGAGTGGGATAGAGGGAGGGATGGAGAAAGAGAGTGGGATAGAGGGAGGGATGGAGAGAAGAGAGTGGGATAGAGGGAGGGATGGAGAAAGAGAGTGGGATAGAGGGAGGGATGGAGAAAAGAGAGTGGGATAGAGGAGGGATGGAGAAAGAGAGTGGGATAGAGGGAGGGATAGGAAAGAGAGTGGGATAGAGGGAGGGATGGAGAAAGAGTGGGATAGAGGGAGGGATGGATGGAGAAAGAGAGTGGGATAGAGGGAGGGATGGAGAAAGAGAGTGGGATAGAGGGAGGGATGGAGAAAGAGAGTGGGATAGAGGGAGGGATGGAGAAAGAGAGTGGGATAGAGGGAGGGATGGAGAAAGAGAGTGGGATAGAGGAGGGATGGAGAAAGAGAGTGGGATAGAGGAGGATGGAGAAAGAGAGTGGATAGAGGGAGGGATGGAGAAAGAGTGGGATAGAGGGAGGGATGGGGAGAAAGAGAGTGGGATAGAGGGAGGGATGGAGAAAGAGAGTGGGATGAGAGGGAGGGATGAGGAGAAAGAGAGTGGGATAGAGGGAGGGATGGAGAAAGAGAGTGGGATAGAGGGAGGGATGGAGAAAGAGAGTGGGATAGAGGGAGGGATGGAGAAAGAGAGTGGATAGAGGGAGGGATGGAGAAAGAGAGTGGGATAGAAGGGAGGGATAGGAGAAAGAGAGTGGGATAGAGGGAGGGATGGAGAAAGAGAGTGGGATAGAGGGAGGGATGGAGAAAGAGAGTGGGATAGAGGGAGGGATGGAGAAAAGAGAGTGGGATAGAGGGAGGGAATGGAGAAAAAGAGTGGGATAGAGGGAGGGATGGAGAAAAGAGAGTGGGATAGAGGGAGGGATGGAGAAAGAGAGTGGGATAGAGGGAGGGATGGAGAAAGAGAGTGGGATAGAGGGAGGGATGGAGAAAGAGAGTGGGATAGAGGGAGGGATGGAGAAAGAGAGTGGGATAGAGGGAGGGATGGAGAAAGAGAGTGGGATAGAGGGAGGGATAGGAGAAAGAGAGTGGGATAGAGGGAGGGATGGAGAAAGAGAGTGGGATAGAGGGAGGGATGGAGAAAGAGAGTGGGATAGAGGAGGGATGGAGAAAGAGAGTGGGATAGAGGGAGGGATGGAGAAAGAGAGTGGGATAGAGGGAGGGATGGAGAAGAGAGAGTGGGATAGAGGGAGGGATGGAGAAAGAGAGTGGGATAGAGGGAGGGATGGAGAAAGAGAGTGGGATAGAGGGAGGGATGGAGAAAGAGAGTGGGATAGAGGGAGGGATGGAGAAAGAGAGTGGATAGAGGGAGGGATGGAGAAAGAGAGTGGGATAGAGGGAGGGATGGAGAAAGAGAGTGGGATAGAGGGAGGGATGGAGAAAGAGAGTGGGATAGAGGGAGGGATGGAGAAAGAGAGTGGGATAGAGGAGAGGGATGGAGAAAGAGAGTGGGATAGAAGGGAGGGATGGAGAAAAGAGAGTGGGATAGAGGGAGGGATGGAGAAAGAGAGTGGGATAGAGGGAGGGATGGAGAAAGAGAGTGGGATAGAGGGAGGGATGGAGAAAGAGAGTGGGATAGAGGGAGGGATGGAGAAAGAGAGTGGGATAGAGGGAGGATGGAGAAAGAGAGTGGGATAGAGGGAGGGATGGAGAAAGAGAGTGGGATAGAGGGAGGGATGGAGAAAGAGAGTGGGATAGAGGGAGGGATGGAGAAAGAGAGTGGGATAGAGGGAGGGATGGAGAAAGAGAGTGGGATAGAGGGAGGGATGGAGAAAAGAGTGGGATAGAGGGAGGGATGGAGGAGAAAGAGAGTGGGATAGAGGGAGGGATGGAGAAAGAGAGTGGGATAGAGGGAGGGATGGAGAAAGAGAGTGGGATAGAGGGAGGGATGGAGAAAGAGAGTGGGATAGAGGGAGGGATGGAGAAAGAGAGTGGGATAGAGGGAGGGATGGAGAAAGAGAGTGGGATAGAGGGAGGGATGGAGAAAGAGAGTGGGATAGAGGGGAGGGATGGAGAAAGAGAGTGGGATAGAGGGAGGGATGGAGAAAGAGAGTGGGATAGAGGGAGGGATGGAGAAAGAGAGTGGGATAGAGGGAGGGATGGAGAAAGAGAGTGGG
>NW_024604309.1:0-3041 GCF_018296145.1 Oncorhynchus tshawytscha | reverse complement strand
TACAGTCCCTACCTCTCTCCTCCATATAGCCCAGTACACAGTCCCTACCTCTCTCCTCCATACAGCCCTAGTACACAGTCCCTACCTCTCTCCTCCATACAGCCCAGTACACAGTCCCTACCTCTCTCCTCCATACAGCCCAGTACACAGTCCCTACCTCTCTCCTCCATACAGCCCTAGTACACAGTCCCTACCTCTCTCCTCCATACAGCCCAGTACACAGTCCCTACCTCTCTCCTCCATACAGCCCTAGTACACAGTCCCTACCTCTCTCCTCCATACAGCCCAGTACACAGTCCCTACCTCTCTCCTCCATACAGCCCTAGTACACAGTCCCTACCTCTCTCCTCCATACAGCCCAGTACACAGTCCCTACCTCTCTCCTCCATACAGCCCAGTACACAGTCCCTACCTCTCTCCTCCATACAGCCCAGTACACAGTCCCTACCTCTCTCCTCCATACAGCCCTAGTACACAGTCCCTACCTCTCTCCTCCATACAGCCCTAGTACACAGTCCCTACCTCTCTCCTCCATACAGCCCTAGTACACAGTCCCTACCTCTCTCCTCCATACAGCCCAGTACACAGTTCTACTTTCTCTCATACAGCCCAGTACAGTCCCTTTTCTCTCCTCCATACAGCCCAGTACACAGCCCTACTTTCTCTCCATACAGTTTGGGGTATACAGTTCCCTGTTTCTCTCTCTCTCTATACAGCTTGGGGTACATAGTCTCTTACTTTCTCTATACAGTTTAGTACACAGTTCTTGTTTTCTCTATACAGTTTGTATACAGTTCTGTTTTCTCTATACAGCTTCAGTACAGTCTCTACTTTCTCTCCATACAGCTTGGGGTATAGTCCCTACTTTCCCTCTATACAGCTCTAGTACAGTCCCTACCTTCTCCATACAGCCTAGTACACAGTCCTTTGCCTCTCCATACAGCTCAGTACAGTCTCACTTTCTTCCATAAGCAGTGCCTAGTATAAGCAGTCTCTGGCTTTCTCTCTATACAGCTCTAGTACACAGTCTCTACTTCTCTTTCTCTTATAGCCCTAGTACACAGTCCCTACCTCTCTCCTCCATACAGCCCAGTACACAGTCCCTACCTCTCTCCTCCATACAGCCCAGTACACAGTCCCTACCTCTCTCCTCCATACAGCCCAGTACACAGTCCCTACCTCTCTCCTCCATACAGCCCAGTACACAGTCCCTACCTCTCTCCCTCCATACAGCCCAGTACACAGTCCCTACCTCTCTCCTCCATACAGCCCTAGTACACAGTCCCTACCTCTCTCCTCCATACAGCCCAGTACACAGTCCCTACCTCTCTCCTCCATACAGCCCTAGTACACAGTCCCTACCTCTCTCCTCCATACAGCCCAGTACACAGTCCCTACCTCTCTCCTCCATACAGCCCAGTACACAGTCCCTACCTCTCTCCTCCATACAGCCCAGTACACAGTCCCTACCTCTCTCCTCCATATAGCCCAGTACACAGTCCCTACCTCTCTCCTCCATACAGCCCAGTACACAGTCCCTACCTCTCTCCTCCATACAGCCCAGTACACAGTCCCTACCTCTCTCCTCCATACAGCCCTAGTACACAGTCCCTACCTCTCTCCTCCATACAGCCCAGTACACAGTCCCTACCTCTCTCCTCCATACAGCCCAGTACACAGTCCCTACCTCTCTCCTCCATACAGCCCAGTACACAGTCCCTACCTCTCTCCTCCATACAGCCTAGTACACAGTCCCTACCTCTCTCCTCCATACAGCCCAGTACACAGTCCCTACCTCTCTCCTCCATACAGCCCTAGTACACAGTCCCTACCTCTCTCCTCCATACAGCCCTAGTACACAGTCCCTACCTCTCTCCTCCATACAGCCCAGTACACAGTCCCTACCTCTCTCCTCCATACAGCCCTAGTACACAGTCCCTACCTCTCTCCTCCATACAGCCTAGTACACAGTCCCTACCTCTCTCCTCCATACAGCCCAGTACACAGTCCCTACCTCTCTCCTCCATACAGCCCAGTACACAGTCCCTACCTCTTCTCCTCTCCATATAGCTCAGTACACAGTCTCACTTTCCTCCTCCATACAGCCCAGTATACAGTCCCTACCTCTCTCCTCCATATAGCCCTGAGTACACAGTCCTACCTCTCTCCTCCATATAGCCTAGTACACAGTCCCTACCTCTCTCCTCCATACAGCCTAGTACACAGTCCCTGCCTCTCTCCTCCATACGGCCCGGTGCACAGTCCTACCTCTCTCCTCCATGCAGCCTAATTATGCAGTCCCTACCTCTCTCCTCCATACAGCCCAGTACACAGTCCCTACCTCTCTCCTCCATACAGCCCAGTACACAGTCCCTACCTCTCTCACTCCATACAGCCCAGTGCACAGCCTCTTATCTCCTCCATACAGCCTGGTACACAGTCCTACCTCCTCCATACAGCCCAGTGCACAGTCCTACCTCTCCTCCATGCAGCCCTAGTACACAGTCCCTACCTCTCTCCTCCATACAGCCTCTTTTACAGTCCCTACCTCTCTCCTCCATACAGCCCAGTACACAGTCCCTACCTCTCTCCTCCATACAGCCCAGTACACAGTCCCTACCTCTCTCCTCCATACAGCCCAGTACACAGTCCCTACCTCTCTCCTCCATACAGCCCTAGTATACAGTCCCTACCTCTCTCCTCCATACAGCCCAGTACACAGTCCCTACCTCTCTCCTCCATACAGCCCAGTACACAGTCCCTACCTCTCTCCTCCATACAGCCCTAGTACACAGTCCCTACCTCTCTCCTCCATACAGCCCAGTACACAGTCCCTACCTCTCTCCTCCATACAGCCCAGTACACAGTCCCTACCTCTCTCCTCCATACAGCCCTAGTACACAGTCCCTACCTCTCTCCTCCATACAGCCCTAGTACACAGTCCCTACCTCTCTCCTCCATACAGCCCAGTACACAGTCCCTACCTCTCTCCTCCATATAGCCCAGTACACAGTCCCTACCTCTCTCCTCCATACAGCCCA
>NW_024604308.1:0-3039 GCF_018296145.1 Oncorhynchus tshawytscha | reverse complement strand
GACAATTTAGAAAAATAGGCCTGAATTGAACGTACACCCAAAACGAGCCAGTTTTGAGGGTGCATAGAGCCATAATTAGGATAGTCACATTGATGTACTTTACATGCTCTGTTACAGTTGATCTAGACCTACAATTTGAGACCATTTGTATAAACATTGGAGCTTTTTGAGCTGTTCATAGATCCCCAGACAATAGGCCTTTGAGAAAAATTTTGAGGCCTAACTAGGATAGTCACATTGATGTACTTTACATGCTCTGTTACAGCTGACTAGACCTACAAAACCATTTGTAGCCAGTTTTCCCCAGACAATTTAGGGTAGGCATAGAGCCAAAACGAGCCAGTTTTGAGGGTGCATAGAGCCAACACAGTATGTACTTTACATGGATAGTCACAATGATGTACTTTTTTTTGACATAATCTGTTACAGTTGATCTAGAGCTACAATTTGAGACCATTTATATAAACATTGGAGCTTTTTTCAGCTGTTCATAGATCCCCAGACAATTTAGAAAAATAGGCCTGAATTGTACGTACAGCCAAAACGAGCCAGTTTTGAGGGTGCATAGAGCCATAATTAGGATAGTCACATTGATGTACTTTACATGCTCTGTTCCTGTTCCTGTGAATAGAGCCAGGCTGAATGTTGACAGGCTGGGAAGATCACCTCCAAAGGTCACTCGCTTAGCCTCTCAGCCGTTTTTGGGACAGGGAAAAATTCCATATTGTTGCCTAGGTGATTGTTCTGAAGGTGGAGGCTATTCAGGATCAGTAACAGCACACCCCCGAGTTGGAGTTTTACAAGATATTGGTTGGCTGGAGATTTTCTACCAAGCTGAATTTGCATTAATTTGTAAAAATATAAATATGTTTCTAAATGCATTTATGTACATTAAATTCAGGTCAGGCATCATTCTGGGCCTAGAATGTACACACACTCCCTCTATCTCTCTTAATGGATGACTTTATGAAAAAGATATACTGTTAAATAAAATTTAAAAATATGGTTCTAAATGCACTTACCGGTGTTCCAGATATCCATGCCCACTATGGGAGTAGCCTACTATGGCCCTCTCTCTGTCGGGGGCATCCTGAGTGCTTTATGGACAGTTTAGAATATCCTGATGGATACGCATTGTTGTGCAACTGGTGATTGAAAATGTGCATCTGGTAACCCAAAAAATAAAATATGTTTGAAAATGCATTTAATGGTCATTCTGATTTTAATGCCAGCTATAGGAGTACCCTACTACGGCCCTCTTTCAGTCAGGGCCGTCCTGAGTGCTTTATTTACTGTTTAAACTATTCTGATGGATACTCATTGTTGTGCAACTGGTGATTGAAAATGTGCACCCGGTAACCCAAACATTTTGAGGGTGCATAGAGCCATAAATAGGATAGTCACAGTGTACATGTACTTAACATGCTCTGTTCCTGTTCCTGTGAATAGAGCCAGGCTGAATGTTGACAGGCTGGGAAGATCACCTCCAAAGGTCACTCACTTAGCCTCTCAGCCGTTTTTGGACAGGAAAAATTCCATATTGTTGCCTAGGTGATTGTTCTGAAGGTGGAGGCTATTCAGGGTCAGTAACAGCACACCCCCGAGTTGGAGTTTTACAAGATATTGCTTGGCTGGAGATGTTCTACCAAGCTGAATTTGTATTAATTTGTAAAAATATAAATATGGTTCTAAATGCATTTAAGCACATTAAATTCAGGTCAGGCCTCATTCTGGGCCTAGAATGTACACACACTCCCTCTATCTCTCTTCATGGATGACTTTATGAAATAGATATACTGTTAAATAAAATTAAAAAATATGGTTCTAAATGCATTTACCGGTGTTCCAGATACCCATGCTCACTATGTGACCACCCTACTACGGCCCTCTATCAATGGGGGTCCGTCCTGAGTGCTTTATGGACGGTATACAATATGTTGGTGGATGCGGATTAGGATATACATCTGTGCAACTGGTGATTGAAAATAGGCACCTGGGAACCCAAAAATCAAAATATGGTTGTAAATGCATTTAACGGTCATTCTGATTTTAATGCTACTCAAAATGTCCGGAGAAATTATGATAGCTCGGACAGATAACGTCAGATAACAAGCAATAAACATGACTAAATATACATGTTCTACATATAGTTACAAAGATACACTTCTTCTTAATACAACCGCTGTGTTACATTTATTTTTAACGTTACAGAATTCGTTCACTAGTCTATGCTATGAGTCGGCGCTCAGATATTAGCAGTGTCTCCTCTACGTTTGGAGTCCACAGAAACCCAAAATAACCACATAAATATTCCCTTACCTTTGATGTTCTTCGATCAGAAGATGTAGAAGGAGTCATACTTACCCAATACATCGTTTGGTTTCAAGTTGTGCGTCTTTGTATTAGCATATGCTAACAGCTTCAGCTGAAATGCACCCAAAATAACTTCTGCTCCTTCTGGTCCCGCACTCTTGCGCAATCAAACTTCAAAATTACATATTATATGTTGACTAAACTGGTCAAACTAAGTGCAGAATCGAGCAAAATGATGTTTTTATCATGTAAAACAATGATCATCGCGAACAAACGAACCGGCTTCAACTGGTGTCTATTGGAAAAGAACGTTCTCCAAATCGGCCGCGCGCAATAGAGTGCATGTATGTGAGAGTGAACCGGGCATTTTCGCCCGCCAAAGGATGAGGGAGCGCGAAATTCAAACAATGAACGTGCCAATTGAAAGCAGACATCGCGCTGAACAAATACATACTGTTCCCAGATCGGTAGCTGCCTGGGAAGGGTGGGGGCGATGACGTCAAAGTTGACCCAACTTTTCTCTTGACAAGAGAGAGTTTGGGAGAAAGGCTGCCCTGAGAGTTCTGCTTTACATACAGACATAATTTAAACGGTTTTAGAAACTTTAGAGTGTTTTCTATTCAATAATTATTATTATATGCATATATTATCAATTTTGGAAAAAATATTTTCAGTTTACTATGGGCACGCACTTCCTCCAAAGGGGGCAGTATTCAGCCATAAGCT
>NW_024604307.1:0-3038 GCF_018296145.1 Oncorhynchus tshawytscha | reverse complement strand
CAACATTGAACAAATTAACCTTTTAATATGGACCCAAACAAGTTTTGCTTTAACATTGAATATGGAACAAGCATCGCTTATTACCATACAATATATAATTTAATAGTGGAGACATGCAAAATCGAATTTCAAATGAAAAAACACATCAATGGCATTCATTTATTAAATAAATAAAATTTAAATAAAAATTGTATGCCTCTTTTCTATTTGCAGCCTTCTGATTTAAATACCAAAATAAACTTTTTCCACTGGCTAATAATTTTACAAATAAAATGATAATAAATCAATCAACCATTCAAGCCCATGCCTTGTAGCAAGAAAAAGTGCATAAAGAAAACGTTAATTATTGCACACTGGTCTAATCTGATGTGCCCAAGCCAGATACCTGGCATCTCTTCTTGGATGCTAGTTCATCAATGTCTGGGCTCAAGCTCTGAGCTGAAGAAATCCTCAGTATCGAGCGAAGATGTTCATCAGTCAGACGTCTCCTGTGAGTTGTTTTGGTCATCTTCATCGAGGAGAAAAGTTGCTCGCATAGATAAGTGCTGCCGAACATGGAGAGCATCTGAGCAGCTTGGGTGAGGAGCTGAGGCATTGTGTCAGGGATGAACTGTGGAAACTGTGCGGCGCCCACAGCATCATACTTTGACTTCAGCGTGTCATTGCACTGGAGTTCAATCAGCTCCATTTGGATGTTGGTTGGTGCATTTTCCACATCAACTGCGAAGGGATTACTAAGCAGTTCAAACTTGCATTTCTGGGCATCGAAGTCGGCAAATCGCCGGCTAAACTCAGCGGCAAGAACACTGAGTTTTTCAGCAAACTGTGCGCATGGGAACACGGCGGTAGAGATCTGCGCTTTTATGGATTGGCAGCAGGGAAAATGGCAAGGGTTTCCTTGCAGCATCTGATTCTCCCACAGGCACAGTTTAGTTTTGAAGGCCCTCACTGCAGCGTACATGTCTGTGATGATGCGCCCCCGCCCCTGAAGCTGCAGGTTCAGCGCATCGAGATGGCTCAAGATGTCACAGAGAAAGGCCAGCTCACACAGGAACTTTTGCTCCCGGAGCTCTGCTGTATCCTTCCCTTTGGTTTCCAGGAATTGACATATTTCCTCACGCAGCTCGAAACATCTGTTCAGTACTTTTCCTCTGCTTAGCCATCTCACCTCTGTGTGATACGGCACGTCTGCGTATTCCGAACCACACTCCTCCAGAAAAGATTTAAACTGGCGGTGATTTAGACCTTTGGCTCATATAAAGTTAACTACCTGTGTTACTGTGGTCATAACATGTTCCATCTTTAGGGCTTTGGCACACAGTGCTTCCTGATGTATGATGCAGTGGTAAACAGTTAGCTCACCTGCACAGTTCTCTTCCCGCATCTTCTCCCGAACCATGCCCACCAGTCCACTCTTTTTACCGCACATCGCTGGCGCACCATCTGTCGTTAATCCAACGAGTTTATCCCACGGCAGCTTTATTTCAGTTACACATTTGGAAACCTCCTCAAATATTTCCTTTCCTGTGGTTGTGCCATGCATTGATTTGAATCCTAATAGCTCCTCCGTAACACACAGATTTGAGTCCACTCCACGGATGAAGACTGACAGCTGAGCAGTATCAGATGCGTCGCAGCTCATCCACAGCGAGGGAGAACGCAACAAAATCTTTTCCCTTTTCCATCAGCTGGTCATACAGATTGGTGACAAGATCACATGTGCGATCAGCTACTGTGTTCCTGCTCAGGCTCACGTTTGAAAATGCTTGTTTTTTCTCTGGGCATACGAGGTCACAAACCTTCATCATGCACTTTTTCATGAACTCTTCCTCATTAAAGGGCCGGGCTGATTTTGCGATCTCTGCTGCCACTATATAACTAGCCTTTACAGCAGCCTCGCTTTGTGATGTGGCTTTTTTAAACATATTCTGTTGTGAAACCAAACTTCTTTTCATCTCCTCTACTTTCTGGCTCCTTTGAGTCATGTCCAGGTCCTTGTATTTGTCATGGTGTTTCGTTTCATAGTGTCGGCTAATGTTGTACTCCTTACTTACAGCCACGTTGACTCCACAAACAAGACAAACAGGTTTGTCTTTTACATATGTAAACAGATATTCTGCCTCCCACTTGTCCAGAAAGCTCCTGTTTTCTGCCTTTCTTTTCGCCATTTTTGGGAAGGGTTAGCTCGCTGACAGTTGTAGCGTCTATGTTGCTATGACTACTGTCACAGAGGAGAGAGCGTTTCTGGGTCCTGTCCTGATTGGCGCGCGAAAACAGCAGAGCATTATGGGATTCGTAGTATTAGTGGTGAATGCGCTGTATAATACCGGCGGGCCAGCTCTAGTAGTAATTTGGTATTGTCTCGCGGGCCAAATATAATTACCCCGCGGGCCAAATTTGGCCCACGGGCCAGAGTTTGACACCCATGGTCTACAGGGTCTACAGTCTACAGGGTCTACAGTCTACAGGGTCTACAGTCTACAGGGTCTACAGTCTACAGGGTCTACAGTCTACAGGGTCTACAGGGTCTACAGGGTCTACAGTCTACAGGGTCTACAGTCTACAGGGTCTACAGTCTAGGGTCTACAGGGTCTACAGTCTACAGGGTCTAGTCAGGGTCTACAGGGTCTACAGGGTCTCTACAGTCTACAGTCTACAGGGTCTACAGGGTCTACAGTCTACAGGGTCTACAGGGTCTAGTCTACAGGGTCTACAGGGTCTACAGTCTACAGGGTCTACAGTCTACAGGGTCTACAGGGTCTCTACAGTCTACAGGGTCTACAGGGTCTACAGGGTCTACAGGGTCTACAGTCTAGGGTCTACAGGGTCTACAGGGTCTACAGTCTACAGGGTCTACAGTCTACAGGGTCTACAGGGTCTACAGTCTACAGGGTCTACAGTCTACAGGGTCTACAGTCTACAGGGGTCTACAGTCTACAGGGTCTAGTCAGGGTCTACAGTCTACAGGGTCTACAGTCTACAGGGTCTACAGGGGTCTACAGGGTCTACAGGGTCTACAGGGTCTACAGGGTCTACAG
>NW_024604306.1:0-3036 GCF_018296145.1 Oncorhynchus tshawytscha | reverse complement strand
ACCCTCCACTACATCCCTGTTGATGCCGGTGTGTTTATCCTCCACTACATGTGTGTTTACCCTCCACTACATCCCTGTTGATGCGGTGTGTTTACCCTCCACTACATCCCTGTTGATGCGGTGTGTTTACCCTCCACTACATCCCTGTTGATGTGGTGTGTTTACCTCCACTACATCCCTGTTGATGCGGTGTGTTTACCCTCCACTACATCCCTGTTGATGCGGTGTGTTTACCCTCCACTACATCCCTGTTGATGCGGTGTGTTTACCTCCACTACATCCCTGTTGATGCGGTGTGTTTACCTCCACTCATCCCTGTTGATGTGGTGTGTTTACTCACATCCCTGTTGATGCGGTGTGTTTACCCTCCACTACATCCCTGTTGATGCGGTGTGTTTACCTCCACTACATCCCTGTTGATGCGGTTACCTCCACTACATCCCCGTTGATGCGGTGTGTTTACCCTCCACTACATCCCCGTTGATGCGGTGTGTTTACCCTCCACTACATCCCCGTTGATGCGGTGTGTTTACCCTCCACTACATCCCCGTTGATGCGGTGTGTTTACCCTCCACTACATCCCCGTTGATGCGGTGTGCAGCGTAGAGTGTATAGTCATTTAGTCTCTATGGGCCAGATGGTCAGTTGGTGAGGAACTGTTCAGATGGGGGTCTATAACATCCAATCATAGAGGTTTACAGCAGCTGACAGTTGCAACTTCATCGATACTAACTCAAACTGACTTGGTTTAAATAAAGACAATATCTGTATAAAAACGTTTAAGTGTAAGTATGTCTAAGTATTTCTGAACAATAGTAAATTCTGAAGGACAGGGTATGTGAATTAATACGAAGATCAGGGATATTGTCTCTGTGTATTGAAACAGGTCAGATCAGGGATATTGTCTCTGTGTATTGAAACAGGTCAGATCAGGGATATTGTCTCTGTGTATTGAAACAGGTCAGATCAGGGATATTGTCTCTGTGTATTGAAACAGGTCAGATCAGTGATATTGTCTCTGTGTATTGAAACAGGTCAGATCAGGGATATTGTCTCTGTGTATTGAAACAGGTCAGATCAGGGATATTGTCTCTGTGTATTGAAACAGGTCAGATCAGGGATATTGTCTCTGTGTATTGAAACAGGTCAGATCAGGGATATTGTCTCTGTGTATTGAAACAGGTCAGATCAGGGATATTGTCTCTGTGTATTGAAACAGGTCAGATCAGGGATATTGTCTCTGTGTATTGAAACAGGTCAGATCAGGGATATTGTCTCTGTGTATTGAAACAGGTCAGATCAGGGATATTGTCTCTGTGTATTGAAACAGGTCAGATCAGGGATATTGTCTCTGTGTATTGAAACAGGTCAGATCAGGGATATTGTCTCTGTGTATTGAAACAGGTCAGATCAGGGATATTGTCTCTGTGTATTGAAACAGGTCAGATCAGGGATATTGTCTCTGTGTATTGAAACAGGTCAGATCAGGGATATTGTCTCTGTGTATTGAAACAGGTCAGATCAGGGATATTGTCTCTGTGTATTGAAACAGGTCAGATCAGGGATATTGTCTCTGTGTATTGAAACAGGTCAGATCAGGGATATTGTCTCTGTGTATTGAAACAGGTCAGATCAGGGATATTGTCTCTGTGTATTGAAACAGGTCAGATCAGGGATATTGTCTCTGTGTATTGAAACAGGTCAGATCAGGGATATTGTCTCTGTGTATTGAAACAGGTCAGATCAGGGATATTGTCTCTGTGTATTGAAACAGGTCAGATCAGGATATTGTCTCTGTGTATTGAAACAGGTCAGATCAGGGATATTGTCTCTGTGTATTGTCTCTGTGTGTGGAAACAGGTCAGATCAGGGATATTGTCTCTGTGTATTGAAACAGGTCAGATCAGGGATATTGTCTCTGTGTATTGAAACAGGTCAGATCAGGGATATTGTCTCTGTGTATTGAAACAGGTCAGATCGGGGATATTGTCTCTGTGTATTGAAACAGGTCAGATCAGGGATATTGTCTCTGTGTGTATTGAAACAGGTCAGATCAGGAGATATTGTCTCTGTGTATTGAAACAGGTCAGATCAGGATATTGTCTCTGTGTAAACAGGTCAGATCAGGGATATTGTCTCTGTGTATTGAAACAGGTCAGATCAGGGATATTGTCTCTGTGTATTGAAGTAGGTCAGATCAGGGATATTGTCTCTGTGTATTGAAGCAGGTCAGATCCAGGGATATTGTCTCTGTGTATTGGAAACAGGTCAGATCAGGGATATTGTCTCTGTGTATTGGGGGAAACCCAGGTCAGATCCCAGGGATATTGTCTCTGTGTATTGAAGCAGGTCCAGATCAGGGATATTGTCTCTGTGTGTATTTAAACAGGTCGGATCAGGGATATTGTCTCTGTGTATTGAAACAGGTCAGATCCAGGGATATTGTCTCTGTGTATTAGAGCAAGGTCAGATCAGGGATATTGTCTCTGTGTGTTAAGAGCAGGTCAGATCAGGGATATTGTCTCTGTGTATTGAAACAGAGTCAGATCAGTGATATTGTCTCTGTGTGAAACAGGTCAGATCAGGGATATTGTCTCTGTGTATTTAAACAGGTCAGATCCAGGGATATTGTCTCTGTGTATTGAAACAGGTCAGATCCAGGGATATTGTCTCTGTGCCATTGAAACAGGTCAGATCCAGGGATATTGTCTCTGTGTATTGAAACAGGTCAGATCAGGGATATTGTCTCTGTGTATTGGAAACAGGTCAGATCAGTGATATTGTCTCTGTGTTTTGAAACAGGTCAGATCAGGATATTGTCTCTGTGTATTGAAACAGGTCAGATCAGGGATATTGTCTCTGTGTATTGAAACAGGTCAGATCAGGGATATTAACTTCTGTGTATTGAACAGGTCAGGATCAGGATATTGTCTCTGTGTATTGAAACAGGTCAGATCAGGATATTGTCTCTGTGTATTGAAACAGGTCAGATCAGGGATATTGTCTCTGTGTATTGAAACAGGTCAGATCAGGGAT
>NW_024604305.1:0-3028 GCF_018296145.1 Oncorhynchus tshawytscha | reverse complement strand
TTCTGTATTTCCATGTTGCAACTTGCTGAAAACTGTCCACAATGTTCATTTCATCTCAAATGGACAGCACAGCAAAAATTGGACATCCAGAGTGCAACAAACATGATTTAGAGCTTGTTTATGGAAAAGTGCTTAATTCTGTATTTTCATGTTGCAACTTGCTGAAAACTGTCCACGGTGTTCATTTCAACTCAAATAGACAGCACAGCAAAAATTGCACATCCAGAGTGCAACAAACATGATTTTAGAGCTTGTTTATGGAAAAGTGCTTATTTCTGTATTTCCATGTTGCAACTTGCTGAAAACTATCTACAATGTTCAGTTCATCTCAAATAGACAGCACAGCAAAAATTGGACATCCAGAGTGCAACAAACATGATTTAGAGCTTGTTTATGGAAAAGTGCTTAATTCTGTATTTTCATGTTGCAACTTGCTGAAAACTGTCCACGGTGTTCATTTCAACTCAAATAGACAGCACAGCAAAAATTGCACATCCAGAGTGCAACAAACATGATTTTAGAGCTTGTTTATGGAAAAGTGCTTATTTCTGTATTTCCATGTTGCAACTTGCTGAAAACTATCTACAATGTTCAGTTCATCTCAAATAGACAGCACAGCAAAAATTGTACATCCAGTGTGCAACAAACATGATTTAGAGCTTGTTTATGGAAAAGTGCTTATTTCTGTATTTCCATGTTGCAACTTGCTGAAAACTATCTACAATGTTCAGTTCATCTCAAATAGACAGCACTTGTACATCCAGTGTGCAACAAACATGATTTAGAGCTTGTTTATGGAAAAGTGCATATTTCTGTATTTCCATGTTGCAACTTGCTGAAAACTATCTACAATGTTCAGTTCATCTCAAATAGACAGCACAGCAAAAATTGTACATCCATAGTGCAACAAACATGATTTAGAGCTTGATTATGGAAAAGTGCTTTTTCTGTATTTCCATGTTGCAACTTGCTGAAAACTGTCCACAATGTTCATTTCATCTCAAATGGACAGCACAGCAAAAATTGGACATCCAGAGTGCAACAAACATGATTTAGAGCTTGTTTATGGAAAAGTGCTTAATTCTGTATTTTCATGTTGCAACTTGCTGAAAACTGTCCACAATGTTCATTTCATCTCAAATAGACAGCACAGCAAAAATTGCACATCCAGAGTGCAACAAACATGATTTTAGAGCTTGTTTATGGAAAAGTGCTTATTTCTGTATTTCCATGTTGCAACTTGCTGAAAACTATCTACAATGTTCAGTTCATCTCAAATAGACAGCACAGCAAAAATTGTACATCCATAGTGCAACAAACATGATTTAGAGCTTGATTATGGAAAAGTGCTTTTTCTGTATTTCCATGTTGCAACTTGCTGAAAACTGTCCACAATGTTCATTTCATCTCAAATGGACAGCACAGCAAAAATTGGACATCCAGAGTGCAACAAACATGATTTAGAGCTTGTTTATGGAAAAGTGCTTAATTCTGTATTTTCATGTTGCAACTTGCTGAAAACTGTCCACGGTGTTCATTTCAACTCAAATAGACAGCACAGCAAAAATTGCACATCCAGAGTGCAACAAACATGATTTTAGAGCTTGTTTATGGAAAAGTGCTTATTTCTGTATTTCCATGTTGCAACTTGCTGAAAACTATCTACAATGTTCAGTTCAAATAGACAGCACAGCAAAAATTGGACATCCAGAGTGCAACAAACATGATTTAGAGGTTTATGGAAAAGTGCTTATTTCTGTATTTCCATGTTGCAACTTGCTGAAAACTATCTACAATGTTCAGTTCATCTCAAATAGACAGCGCAGCAAAAAATGGAAATCCAGAGGGCATCAAACATGATTTAGAGCTTGTTTATGGAAAGTGCTTATTTCTGCATTTCAATGTTGCAACTTACTGAAAACAGTTTGCAGTGTTTTCATAACATCTCGAATAAACATAACAAAAACATTTTTTTAATCCAGAGTGCAACAAACATGATTTAGAGCTTGTTTATGGAAAAGTGCTTAATTCTGTATTTTCATGTTGCAACTTGCTGAAAACTGTCCACGGTGTTCATTTCATTCAAATAGACAGCACAGCAAAAATTGCACATCCAGAGTGCAACAAACATGATTTAGAGCTTGTTTATGGAAAAGTGCTTATTTCTGTATTTCCATGTTGCAACTTGCTGAAAACTATCTACAATGTTCAGTTCATCTCAAATAGACAGCACAGCAAAAATTGTACATCCATAGTGCAACAAACATGATTTAGAGCTTGATTATGGAAAAGTGCTTATTTCTGTATTTCCATGTTGCAACTTGCTGAAAACTGTCCACAATGTTCATTTCATCTCAAATGGACAGCACAGCAAAAATTGGACATCCAGAGTGCATCAAACATGATTTAGAGCTTGTTTATGGAAAAGTGCTTAATTCTGTATTTTCATGTTGCAACTTGCTGAAAACTGTCCACAATGTTCATTTCATCTCAAATAGACAGCACAGCAAAAATTGGACATCCAGAGTGCAACAAACATGATTTAGAGCTTGTTTATGGAAAAGTGCTTAATTCTGTATTTTCATGTTGCAACTTGCTGAAAACTGTCCACAATGTTCATTTCAACTCGAATAGACAGCACAGCAAAAATTGCTTGCTGAAAACTATCTACAATGTTCAGTTCATCTCAAATAGACAGCACAGCAAAAATTGGACATCCAGAGTGCAACAAACATGATTTAGAGCTTGTTTATGGAAAAGTGCTTAATTCTGTATTTTCATGTTGCAACTTGCTGAAAACTGTCCACAATGTTCATTTCATCTCAAATAGACAGCACAGCAAAAATTGCACATCCAGAGTGCAACAAACATGATTTTAGAGCTTGTTTATGGAAAAGTGCTTATTTCTGTATTTCCATGTTGCAACTTGCTGAAAACTATCTACAATGTTCAGTTCATCTCAAATAGACAGCACAGCAAAAATTGTACATCCATAGTGCAACAAACATGATTTAGAGCTTGATTATGG
>NW_024604304.1:0-3025 GCF_018296145.1 Oncorhynchus tshawytscha | reverse complement strand
TTTAATACAACAAAGAAAACACGAACACTACACAAAACAATAAACAAAACCGAAACAGCCTATCTGGTGCAAACTAACAGAGAGTACACATAGGACACTAAGGACAATCACCCACGACAAACTCAAAGAATATGGCTGCCTAAATATGGTTCCCAATCAGAGACAACGATAAGCACCTGCCTCTGATTGAGAACCCTCCAGACAGCCATAGACTTTGCTAGAAAACCCACTAAGCTACAATCCCAATACCACCACCAAAACCCCAAGACAAACACACCACAATTACAAAAAACCCATGCCACACCCTGGCCTGACCAAATACATAAAGATAAACACAAAATACTTTGACCAGGGCGTGACAGAACCCCCCTAAGGTGCGGACTCCGAACGCACCTCAAAACAATAGGGAGGGTCCGGGTGGGCGTCTGTCCATGGTGGCGGCTCCGGCGGGACGTGGACCCCACTCCTTTAATGTCTTAGTCCCCTCTCCCTTCGTCCCTGGATAGTCCATCCTCGCCGCCGACCATGGCCTAGTAGTCCTCACCCAGAACCCCACTGGACTGAGGAGCAGATCGGGACTGAAGGACAGCTCGGGACCGAGGCATCTCGGGACTGAGGGAAGCTCGGGAAGCTCGGGAGTGAGAGAAAGCTCATGAGTGAGAGAAAAGCTCAGGAGTGAGAGGAAGCTCAGGAGTGAGAGGAAGCTCAGGAGTGAGAGGAAGCTCAGGAGTGAGAGGAAGCTCAGGCAGGTAGATAGATCTACCAGCTCCTGGCTGGCTGGTGGTTTCTGGCTGACTGGCAGATCTGGAAGAGTCTGGTTGACTGGCAGATCTGGAAGAGTCTGGTTGACTGGCAGAGTCAGGTTGACTGGGCAGATCTGGAAGAGTCTGGTTGACTGGCAGATCTGGAAGAGTCTGGTTGACTGGCAGATCTGGAAGAGTCTGGCTGACTGGCAGATCTGGAAGAGTCTGGCTGACTGGCAGATCTGGAAGAGTCTGGCTGACTGGCAGATCTGGCGGCGCTGGGCAGACTGGCGGCGCTGGGCAGACTGGCGGCGCTGGGCAGACTGGCGGCGCTGGGCAGACTGGCGGTGCTGGGCAGACTGGACGACGCTGGGCAGACTGGCGGTGCTGGGCAGACTGGCGGTGCTGGGCCGACTGGGTGCTGGGCAGACTGGCGTGCTGGGCAGACTGACCTGGCGCTGGGCAGACTGGCGGCGCTGGGCAGACTGGCGATGCTGGGCAGACTGGCGGTGCTGGGCAGACTGGCGGTGCTGGGCAGACTGGCGACGCTGGGCAGACTGGCGGTGCTGGGCAGACTGGCGGTGCTGGGCCGACTGGCGATGCTGGGCAGACTGGCGATGCTGGGCCGACTGACGGCGCTGGGCAGACTGGCGACGCTGGGCAGACTGGGGGCACTGGCGGCGCTGGGCAGACTGGCGGCACTAGCTGCTCCATATAGGCTGACAGCTCTGGCGGCTTCTTAGACTGACCGCCTGGCGGCTCCGTGCTGACTGGCAGCTCCTTGCAGGCTGACTCCTTACAGGCAGCTCCGTGCAGACTGGCAGCTCCATGCAGACTGGCAGCTCCATGCTCCATGCAGACAGACTGGACTGGCTGCTCTATGCAGATTGACAGCTCTGGCTGACATGCAGACTGACAGCTCTGGCTGCTCCATGTAGACTGGCTGCTTCATGCAGACTGGCAGCTCAGGCTGCTTCATGCAGACTGACAGCTCTGGCTGCTTCATGCAGACTGACAGCTCTGGCTGCTCCATGTAGACTGGCTGCTTCATGCAGACTGGCAGCTCGGGCTGCTTCATGTAGACTGACAGCTCTGGCTGCTCCATGCGGACTGACAGCTCTGGCTGCTCCATGTAGACTGACTGGGCTGCTTCATGCAGACTGGCAGCTCTGGCTGCTCCATGCAGACTGGCCTGGCTGCTCCATGCAGACTGACAGCTCTGACTGCTTCATGCAGACTGGCAGCTCTGGCTGCTCCATGCACTGATGCAGACTGGCAGTCAGCGCTTCATGCAGACTGACAGCTCTGAACAGGCGCAGGAGACTCCGGCTGCTTCATGCAGACTGGCAGCTCTGGCTGGGCGCTGAACAGGCGGGGAGACTCCCTGCAGCGCTGTGTCGGAGGAAGCTCTGGCTGCGCTGAACAGGCGGGAGACTCCGGGGCAGCGCTGGAGATGAGGAAAGCTCTAACAGCGCTAGACCGAGGCGGGAGACTCCGGCAGCGCAGGAGTAGAAAAGCCCGACAGCGCTGGAGGCGAGGCGCACTGTAGGCTGATGCGTGGTGCTGGGTACTGGTGGTACTGGACTGGGACACGCACAGCTAAGCCTGGTGCGGGGAGCTGCTACCGGAGGGCTGGGTGTGGAGGTGTTACTGGAGAGACTGGACCGTGCAGGCGCACTGGAGCTCTTGAGCACCGAGCCTGCCCAACCTTACCTGGCTCGATGCCCACTCTAGCCCGGCCGATACGAGGAGCTGGAATATACCCGAACCGGGCTGTGCACCCGCACTGGAGACACCGTGCGCTCCACAGCATAACACGGTGCCTGCCCGGTCTCTCCAGCCCCCCAGTAAGCACAGGGAGTTTGCGCAGGTCTCCTACCTGGCATAGCCACTCCCTGTGAGCCCCCCAAGAAATTTTTGGGGCTGACTCTCGGGCTTCCATCCGCTCTGCCGTGTTAGCTCCTCAATGCCGCCTGCTTTTGCTGCCTCCAGCTCGGCTTTGGGGCGACAATAATCTCCAGGCTCATTCCAGGGTCCTTTACCGTCCAATTCTCCTCCCATGTCCATTTCTCCAGGTGGTGCAACCTCTCCCACTGTAGCTGCTGCTGCTCCTGCTGCTGCTGCCTCTGTTGCCTCTTCTCCTGTTGCTCCTTTGGGCGGCTACACTCCCCTGGTTTAGCCAGGGTCCTCTCCGCCGAAGATCTCCTCCCACGACCAGAAATCCTGCTGAGCATCTCCTTTTCGGCTGCTCCTGCATGTTGACACGCCGCTTGGTCCGTTGG
>NW_024604303.1:0-3023 GCF_018296145.1 Oncorhynchus tshawytscha | reverse complement strand
TTTTATAGTATGACAGACCAGCTAGATATACTGTCTCTATTATATTATGACAGACCAGCTAGATCTACTGTCTCTATTATATTATGACAGACCAGCTAGATCTACTGTCTCTATTATATTATGACAGACCAGCTAGATCTACTGTCTCTATTATATTATGACAGACCAGCTAGATCTACTGTCTCTATTATATTATGACAGACCAGCTAGATCTACTGTCTCTATTATGTTATGACAGACCAGCTAGATCTACTGTCTCTATTATATTATGACAGACCAGCTAGATCTACTGTCTCTATTATGTTATGACAGACCAGCTAGATCTACTGTCTCTATTATATTATGACAGACCAGCTAGATCTACTGTCTCTATTATATTATGACAGACCAGCTAGATCTACTGTCTCTATTATATTATGACAGACCAGCTAGATCTACTGTCTCTATTATATTATGACAGACCAGCTAGATCTACTGTCTCTATTATATTATGACAGACCAGCTAGATCTACTGTCTCTATTATATTATGACAGACCAGCTAGATCTACTGTCTCTATTATATTATGACAGACCAGCTGATCTACTGTCTCTATTATATTATGACAGACCAGCTAGATCTACTGTCTCTATTATATTATGACAGACCAGCTAGATCTACTGTCTCTATTATATTATGACAGACCAGCTAGATCTACTGTCTCTATTATATTATGACAGACCAGCTAGATCTACTGTCTCTATTATATTATGACAGACCAGCTAGATCTACTGTCTCTATTATATATGACAGACCAGCTAGATCTACTGTCTCTATTATATTATGACAGACCAGCTAGATCTACTGTCTCTATTGTATTATGACAGACCAGCTAGATCTACTGTCTCTATTATATTATGACAGAGCAGCTATATCTACTGTCTCTATTATATTATAACAAACCAGCTAGATCCACTGTCTCTATTATATTATGACAGACCAGCTAGATCCACTGTCTCTATTATATTATCACAGACCAGCTAGATCTACTGTCTCTATTAAATTTTGACAGACCAGCTAGATCTACTGTCTCTATTATATTTTGACAGACCAGCTAGATCTACTGTCTCTATTACATTATGACAGACCAGCTAGATCTACTGTCTCTATTATATTATGACAGACCAGCTAGATCTACTGTCTCTATTATATTATGACAGACCAGCTATATCTACTGTCGCTATTATATTATGACAGACCAGCTAGATCTACTGTCTCTATTATATAGTATGACAGACCAGCTAGATCTACTGTCTCTATTATATTATGACAGACCAGCTAGATCTACTGTCTCTATTATATTATGACAGACCAGCTAGATCTACTGTCTCTATTATATTATGACAGACCAGCTAGATCTACTGTCTCTATTATATTATGACAGACCAGCTAGATCTACTGTCTCTATTATATTATGACAGACCAGCTAGATCTACTGCCTCTATTATATTATGACAGACCAGCTAGATCTACTGTCTCTATTATATTATGACAGACCAGCTAGATCTACTGTCTCTATTATATTATGACAGACCAGCTAGATCTACTGTCTCTATTATATTATGACAGACCAGCTAGATCTACTGTCTCTATTATATTATGACAGACCAGCTAGATCTACTGTCTCTATTACATTATGACAGACCAGCTAGATCTACTGTCTCTATTATATTATGACAGACCAGCTAGATCTACTGTCTCTATTATATTATGACAGACCAGCTAGATCTACTGTCTCTATTATATTATGACAGACCAGCTAGATCTACTGTCTCTATTATATTATGACAGACCAGCTAGATCTACTGTCTCTATTATATTATGACAGACCAGCTAGATCTAGTGTCTCTATTATAATATGACAGACCAGGTAGATCTACTGTCTCTATTCAATTATGAGAGACCAGCTAGATCTACTGTATCTGTTATATTATAACAAACCAGCTAGATCTACTGTCTCTATTATATTATGACAGACCAGCTAGATCTACTGTCTCTATTATGTTATGACAGACCAGCTAGATCTACTGTCTCTATTATATTATGACAGACCAGCTAGATCTACTGTCTCTATTATAATATGACAGACCAGCTAGATCTACTGTCTCTATTATATTATGACAGACCAGCTAGATCTACTGTCTCTATTATATTATGACAGACCAGCTAGATCTACTGTCTCTATTATATTATGACAGACCAGCTAGATCTACTGTCTCTATTATATTATGACAGACCAGCTAGATCTACTGTCTCTATTATATTATGACAGACCAGCTAGATCTACTGTCTCTATTATATTATGACAGACCAGCTAGATCTACTGTCTCTATTCATTATGATGACAGACCAGCTAGATCTACTGTCTCTATTATATTATGAACAAACCAGCTAGATATACTGTCTCTATTATATTATGACAGACCAGCTAGATCTACTGTCTCTATTATATATATGACAGACCAGCTAGATCTACTGTCTCTATTATATTATGACAGACCAGCTAGATCTACTGTCTCTATTATAATATGACAGACCAGCTAGATCTACTGTCTCTATTATATTATGACAGACCAGCTAGATCTACTGTCTCTATTATATTATGACAGACCAGCTAGATCTACTGTCTCTATTATATTATGACAGACCAGCTAGATCTACTGTCTCTATTATATTATGACAGACCAGCTAGATCTACTGTCTCTATTATATTATAACAAACCAGCTAGATCTACTGTCTCTATTATATTATGACAGACCAGCTAGATCTACTGTCTCTATTATATTATGACAGACCAGCTAGATCTACTGTCTCTATTATATTATGACAGACCAGCTAGATCTACTGTCTCTATTATATTATGACAGACCAGCTAGATCTACTGTCTCTATTACATTATGACAGACCAGCTAGATACTGTCTCTATTATATTATGACAGACCAGCTAGATCTACTGTCTCTATTATATTATGACAGACCAGCTA
>NW_024604302.1:0-3020 GCF_018296145.1 Oncorhynchus tshawytscha | reverse complement strand
CACAATAGAGGTCATGGTGGCGTCCTCTCCTTATCTCCTCTCCTTTATCTGGACTCATCTGAAAACACAATAGAGGTCAAAGTAACATGGTGGCCTCCTCTCCTTATCTCCTCTCCTTATCTCCTCTCCTTCATCTGGACTCATCTGAAAACACAATAGAGGTCAAAGTAACATGGTGGCCTCCTCTCCTTATCTCCTCTCCTTATCTCCTCTCCTTTATCTGGACTCATCTGAAAACACAATAGAGGTCAAAGTAACATGGTGGCGTCCTCTCCTTATCTCCTCTCCTTAATCTGGACTCATCTGAAAACACAATAGAGGTCAAAGTAACATGGTGGCCTCCTCTCCTTATCTCCTCTCCTTATCTCCTCTCCTTCATCTGGACTCATCTGAAAACACAATAGAGGTCAAAGTAACATGGTGGCCTCCTCTCCTTATCTCCTCTCCTTTATCTGGACTCATCTGAAAACACAATAGAGGTCAAAGTAACATGGTGGCCTCCTCTCCTTATCTCCTCTCCTTATCTCCTCTCCTTTATCTGGACTCATCTGAGAACACAATAGAGGTCAAAGTAACATGGTGGCCTCCTCTCCTTATCTCCTCTCCTTTATCTGGACTCATCTGAGAACACAATAGAGGTCAAAGTAACATGGTGGCCTCCTCTCCTTATCTCCTCTCCTTATCTCCTCTCCTTTATCTGGACTCATCTGAGAACACAATAGAGGTCAAAGTAACACGGTGGCCTCCTCTCCTTATCTCCTCTCCTTTATCTGGACTCACCTGAGAACACAATAGAGGTCAAAGTAACATGGTGGCTTCCTCTCCTTATCTCCTCTCCTTATCTCCTCTCCTTTATCTGGACTCATCTGAGAACACAATAGAGGTCAAAGTAACATGGTGGCCTCCTCTCCTTATCTCCTCTCCTTTATCTGGACTCATCTGAGAACACAATAGAGGTCAAAGTAACATGGTGGCCTCCTCTCCTTATCTCCTCTCCTTTATCTGGACTCATCTGAGAACACAATAGAGGTCAAAGTAACATGGTGGCCTCCTCTCCTTATCTCCTCTCCTTTATCTGGACTCATCTGAGAACACAATAGAGGTCAAAGTAACATGGTGGCTTCTTACCTGGACATTACCTTCACCTGTCCAGTTCTCTCATGTCAGTTGAGATGAAGGAAGTTAGACAGAAATCCACTGGAATGGTTATTAGTGGGAAACTCATCTATCAATCCACTGGAATGGTTATTAGTGGGAAACTCATCTATCAATCCACTGGAATGGTTATTAGTGGGAGACTCATCTATCAATCCACTGGAATGGTTATTAGTGGGAGACTCATCTATCAATCCACTGGAACGCCCCTCCAACTGGTTATTAGTGGGAGACTCATCTATCAACTCACTGGAACACCCCTCCAACTGGTTATTAGTGGGAGACTCATCTATCAATCCACTGGAATGGTTATTAGTGGGAGACTCATCTATCAATCCACTGGAACGCCCCTCCAACTGGTTATTAGTGGGAGACTCATCTATCAATCCACTGGAATGGTTATTAGTGGGAGACTCATCTATCAATCCACTGGAATGGTTATTAGTGGGAGACTCATCTATCAATCCACTGGAATGGTTATTAGTGGGAGACTCATCTATCAATCCACTGGAACGCCCCTCCAACTGGTTATTAGTGGGAGACTCATCTATTAACTCACTGGAACACCCCTCTAACTGGTTATTAGTGGGAGACTCACTTATCAATCCACTGGAATGGTTATTAGTGGGAGACTCATCTATCAATCCACTGGAATGGTTATTAGTGGGAGACTCATCTATCAATCCACTGGAATGGTTATTAGTGGGAGACTCATCTATCAATCCACTGGAATGGTTATTAGTGGGAGACTCATCTATCAATCCACTGGAATGGTTATTAGTGGGAGACTCACTTATCAATCCACTGGAATGGTTATTAGTGGGAGACTCATCTATTAACTCACTGGAACACCCCTCTAACTGGTTATTAGTGGGAAACTCATCTATCAATCCACTGGAATGGTTATTAGTGGGAGACTCATCTATCAATCCACTGGAATGGTTATTAGTGGGAGACTCATCTATCAATCCACTGGAACGCCCCTCCAACTGGTTATTAGTGGGAGACTCATCTATTAACTCACTGGAACACCCCTCTAACTGGTTATTAGTGGGAGACTCATCTATCAATCCACTGGAACGCCCCTCCAACTGGTTATTAGTGGGAGACTCATCTATTAACTCACTGGAACACCCCTCCAACTGGTTATTAGTGGGAGACTTGTCCGTCATCTCTGAGCTGTGACTCCTCCCACATGCTGAACTCTGACTTTACAAACTAAAGAAATTACCTCCATAACATCATTGGCATCAGCTAAATACAACAACAAAACAATATTTATATAAAACAGTCTATTAATATGGTTGTTGAACACTATAATGTGTTAAGCAGCATGACAGCTGTACTTTCAGGTGATGGTTGTTGAACACTATACTCACACCTGCTCCTCGTCATTAGACACACCTGGCAATCTTCCTTACTCACACCTGCACCTCATCATTAGACACACCTGGCAACCTTCCTTACTCACACCTGCTCCTCATCATTACTCACCTGGCAACCTTCATTACTCACACCTGCTCCCCATCATTACACACACCTGGCAACCTTCATTACTCACACCTGGACTTCATCCCCTCTCGGATTACTTCCTATTTATCTAGAACTGTGTTGTTATCCCCCATCAGTCAGTCCTGGTTATGTTTCTATGTTAGACTGTTGTTATCTCCCATCAGTCAGTACTGGTTATGTTTCTATGTTAGACTGTTGTTATCTCCCATCAGTCAGTACTGGTTATGTTTCTATGCTAGACTGTTGTTATCTCCCATCAGTCAGTACTGGTTATGTTTCTATGTTAGACTGTTGTTATCTCCCATCAGTCAGTACTGGTTATGTTTCTATGTTAGACTGTTGTTATCTCCCAT
>NW_024604301.1:0-3016 GCF_018296145.1 Oncorhynchus tshawytscha | reverse complement strand
GCTCCTCTGGGCAGCAGGTAGCATAGTGGTTCGAGCGTTGGGCCAGTAACCAAAAGGTTGCTGGATCGAATCCCCGAGCGAACAAGGTAAAAATCTGTAATTCAAGCCAGTTAATCCACTGTTCCCCTGAGCAAGGCAGTTAACCCACTGTTCCCCTGAGCAAGGCAGTTAACCCACTGTTCCCCTGAACCAGGCAGTTCACCCACTGTTCCCCTGAACCAGGCAGTTCACCCACTGTTCCCCTGAACCAGGCGGTTCACCCACTGTTCCCCTGAACCAGGCAGTTCAAACCACTGTTCCCTGAACCAGGCAGTTAAACCACTGTTCCCCTGAACAAGGCAGTTAACCCACTGTTCCCTGAACAAGGCAGTTAACCCACTGTTCCCTGAACAAGGCAGTTAACCCACTGTTCCCCGGGCGCTGAAGGCGTGGGTGTCCATTAAGGCAGCCCCCACACCTCTCTGATTCAGAGGGGTGGGGTTAATGAGGAAGAGGGGTGGGGTTAAATGAGGAAGAGGGGTTGGGTTAAATGAGGAAGACTCATTTCAGTTGAAGGCATTCAGTTGTACAACTGACTAGGTATCTTTCTCCCTCTATTCTTACAGACGGCCTGTCAATAAACACAGTTACCAGGTTCCTCATGGTTCCCCCAGAACAGCAGCCATTACAACAACAGGAGAAAACTAGTCAGATACAACTAAAGGCTTTCTCAGAAGTTCTGCTTTTTGGCATCAGGGAAGAACTGTATTTATGTATTTATTTAGCTCTTTTGCACCCCAGTATCTCGACTCGCACATTCATCTTCTGCACATCAGTGTTTAATTGCTAAATTGTAATTATTTCGCCACTATGGTCTATTTATTGCTTTACCTCCTTATCTTACCTCACCTCATTTACACACTGTATATAGACTTTTTCTCTATTGTGTTATTGACTGTACGTTTGTTTTACTCCATGTGGAACTCTGTGTTGTTGTTTGTGTCGGACTGCTTTGCTTTATCTTGGCCAAGTCGCAGTTGTAAATGAGAACTTGTTCTCAACTGGCCGACCTGGTTAAATAAAGGTGTTCTCAACTGGCCGACCTGGTTAAATAAAGGTGTTCTCAACTGGCCGACCTGGTTAAATAAAGGTGTTCTCAACTGGCCGACCTGGTTAAATAAAGGTGTTCTCAACTGGCCCCACCTGGTTAAATAAAGGTGTTCTCAACTGGCCGACCTGGTTAAATAAAAGGTGTTCTCAACTGGCCTACCTGGTTAAATAAAGGTGTTCTCAACTGGCCGACCTGGATAAATAAAGGTGTTCTCAACTGGGTTAAATAAACTGGCCGAAAATAAAGGTGTTCTCAACTAGCCTACCTGGTTAAATAAAGGTGTTCTCAACTGGCCTACCTGGTTAAATAAAGGTGTTCTCAACTAGCCGACCTGGTTAAATAAAGGTGTTCTCAACTGGCCGACCTGGTTAAATAAAGGTGTTCTCAACTAGCCTACCTGGTTAAATAAAGGTGTTCTCAACTGGCCGACCTGGTTAAATAAAGGTAAATAAATGTTCTCAACTGGCCGACCTGGTTAAATAAAGGTGTTCTCAACTGGCCGACCTGGTTAAATAAAGCCGACCTGGTTAAATAAAGGTGTTCTCAACTAGCCTACCTGGTTAAATAAAGGTGTTCTCAACTAGCCTACCTGGTTAAATAAAGGTGTTCTCAACTAGCCTACCTGGTTAAATAAAGGTGTTCTCAACTGGCCTACCTGGCCGACCTGGTAAATAAAGGTGTTCTCAACTGGCCGACCTGGTTAAATAAAGGTGTTCTCAACTGGCCGACCTGGTTAAATAAAGGTGTTCTCAACTAGCCTACCTGGTTATAAATAAAGGTGTTCTCAACTGGCCGGTTAAATAAAGGTGTTCTCAACTAGCCTACCTGATAAATAAAGGTGTTCTCAACTGGCCGACCTGGTTAAATAAAGGTGTTCTCAACTGGCCGACCTGGTTAAATAAAGGTGTTCTCAACTAGCCTACCTGGTTAAATAAAGGTGTTCTCAACTAGCCTACCTGGATAAATAAAGGTGTTCTCAACTAGCCTACCTGGTTAAATAAAGGTGTTCTCAAAGCCTACAATAAATATATTGGTTAAAAGGGGAAATAAAATAAAACTTTGTTTTTTATATATTTGGTAAATGGTGTTCTCAACTAGCCTACCTGGTCCTGTATCCCATCTAACCTGACATCAGATCAAAGGTGTTCCACAGCAACCTGTTAAAGGGGAAATTTAGAACAGGTTAGATGGGATACAGGACCCAGGTAGGACTGGAAATCACACCTGGTTTCTGAGCTTTAGAACAGGTTAGATGGGATACAGGACAGGTAGGACTGGAAATCACACCTGGTTTCTGAGCTAGATGACAGGTTAGATGGGATACAGGACAGGTAGGACTGGAAATCACACCTGGTTTCTGAGCTAGATGACAGGTTAGATGGGATACAGGACAGGTAGGACTGGTAATCACACCTGGTTTCTGAGCTAGATGACAGGTTAGATGGGATACAGGACAGGTAGGACTGGTAATCACACCTGGTTTCTGAGCTAGATGACAGAATTAGATAAAACTGATTCCATCCTTCAGCTAGATGACAGGATAAAACTGTAGGATACCATCTCAAAATTGTGTTCCCAATAAGAAGTTGTATCAAAGCTTTGTGGGATCAAATCTGCCCAGACAGACCCCAGATTTATCCAACTCAGCAGACAGGCGAACCGGCTGCTCACTGACCGACGTCACACGCTCACATCGCTCACACAGCCGGAGGGGAAACTTCTGAGGCGGAAGGCAGATCTCTGGCTAACTGTGAGCTAAATATGGAAGAGACAACAACAGCACTAACAGCATATACAACTCAGTCTGACCTCTTTGACCAGGGATTTTGCGCCATGCAAAACCACCAACAACTGACTAATGGTTAGAACCCTTAGGTGCCCTTAGGACCAGCTTACTCCCAACATCCCACCTGAATGACTTCACAC
>NW_024604300.1:0-3006 GCF_018296145.1 Oncorhynchus tshawytscha | reverse complement strand
TTTCAATGTTGCAAGATGCTGAAAACTGTCCACATTGTTCATTTCATCTCAAATGGACAGCACAGCAAAAAATTGGACATCCAGAGTGCATCAAACATGATTTAGAGCTTGTTTATGGAAAGTGCTTATTTCCGTATTTCCATGCTGCAACTTGCTGAAAATTGTCTGCAGTGTTCCTAATCATCTAGTTTGAACAGTTCTGTAAAAAACATTGTATCCAGAGTGCATCAAACATGATTTAGAGCTTGTTTATGGAAAAGTGCTTATTTCCGTATTTCAATGCTGCAACTTGCTGAAAATTGTCCACAATGTTAATTGCATCTCAAATAGACAGCACAGCAACAAATGAACATCCAGAGTGCATCAAACATGATTTTAGAGCTTGTCTATGAAAAAGAGTTACTTCTGTATTTCAATGTTGGAACTTGCTGAAAACTGTCCACAATTGTTCAATTTATCTCAAATAGACAGCACAGCAAAAATTGGACATCCAGAGTGCATCAAACATGATTTCAGAGCTTGTCTATGAAAAAAGGTTACTTCTGTATTTCAATGATGCAAGTTGCTGAAAACTGTCCACACAATGTTTATTTCATCTCAAATAGACAGCACAGCAAAAACTGGACATGCAGAGTGCATCAAACATTGATTTAGAGCTTATTTATGGAAAACAAGTTATTTCTGTATTTTCAATGTTGGAACTGCTGAAAACTGTCCACAATGTTAATTTCATCTCAAATAGGCAGCACAGCAATAAATGGACATCCAGAGTGCATTAAACATGATTTCAGAGCTTGTCTATGAAAAAAGAGTTACTTCTGTGTTTCAGTGTTGCAACTTGCTGAAAACTGTCCACAATGTTAATTGCATCTCAAATAGACAGCACAGCAACAAATGAACATCCAGAGTGCATCAAACATGATTTTAGAGCTTGTCTATGAAAAAAGAGTTACTTCTGTATTTCAATGTTGGAACTTGCTGAAAACTGTCCACAATTGTTCAATTTATCTCAAATAGACAGCACAGCAAAAATTGGACATCCAGAGTGCATCAAACATAATTTAGAGCTTGTTTATGGAAAAAAGGTTACTTCTGTATTTCAATGATGCAAGTTGCTGAAAACTGTCCACACAATGTTTATTTCATCTCAAATAGACAGCACAGCAAAAACTGGACATCCAGAGTGCATCAAACATTGATTTAGAGCTTATTTATGGAAAACAAGTTATTTCTGTATTTTCAATGTTGGAACTGCTGAAAACTGTCCACAATGTTCATTTCATCTCAAATAGACAGCACAACAACAAATGGACATCCAGAGTGCATCAAACATGATTTTAGAGCTTGTCTATGAAAAAAGAGTTACTTCTGTATTTCAATTTTGGAATTTGCTGAAAACTGTCCACAATGTTAATTTCATCTCAAATAGACAGCACAGCTGTAAATGGACAACCAGAGTGCATCAAACATTGATTTAGAGCTTGTTTATGGAAAAAAGGTTACTTCTGTATTTCAATGTTGCAAGTTGCTGAAAACTGTCCACACAATGTTAATTGCATCTCAAATAGACAGCAACAAATGGACATCCAGAGTGCATCAAACATGATTTTAGAGCTTGTCTATGGAAAAAAAAAGTTATTTCTGTGTTTCAGTGTTGCAACTTGCTGAAAACTGTCCACAATGTTAATTTCATCTCAAATAGACAGCACAGCAATAAATGGACATCCAGAGTGCATTAAACATGATTTCAGAGCTTGTCTATGAAAAAAGAGTTACTTCTGTGTTTCAGTGTTGCAACTTGCTGAAAACTGTCCACAATGTTAATTGCATCTCAAATAGACAGCACAGCAATAAATGGACATCCAGAGTGCATTAAACATGATTTCAGAGCTTGTCTATGAAAAAAGGTTACTTCTGTATTTCAATGATGCAAGTTGCTGAAAACTGTCCACACAATGTTTATTTCATCTCAAATAGACAGCACAGCAAAAACTGGACATGCAGACTGCATCAAACATGATTTAGAGCTTATTTATGGAAAAGTGCTTATTTTCAATGTTGGAACTGCTGAAAACTGTCCACAATGTTAATTTCATCTCAAATAGGCAGGACAGCAATAAATGGACATCCAGAGTGCATCAAACATGATTTAGAGCTTGTTTATGGAAAAGTGCTTATTTCCGTATTTCCATGCTGCAACTTGCTGAAAATTGTCTGCAGTGTTCCTAATCATCTAGTTTGAACAGTTCTGTAAAAACATTGTATCCAGAGTGCATCAAACATGATTTAGAGCTTGTTTATGGAAAAGTGCTTATTTCCGTATTTCAATGCTGCAACTTGCTGATAATTGTCTACAGTGTTCCTAATCATCTAGTTTGAACAGTTATGTTTTAAAACATTGTATCCAGAGTGCATCAAACATGATTTAGAGCTTGTTTATGGAAAAGTGCTTATTTCCGTATTTCCATGCTGCAACTTGCTGATAATTGTCTACAGTATTCCTAATCATCTAGTTTGAACAGTTACGTTTAAAACATTGTATCCAGAGTGCATCAAACATGATTTAGAGCTAGTTTATGGAAAAGTGCTTATTTCTGCATTTCAATGTTGCAAGATGCTGAAAACTGCCCACATTGTTCATTTCATCTCAAATGGACAGCACAGCAAAAATTGGACATCCAGAGTGCATCAAACATGATTTAGAGCTTGTTTATGGAAAAGTGCTTATTTATGCATTCTAGTGTTTTCAGAATAAACATAACAAAAAAGTTTTATCCAGAGTGCATCAAACATGATTTAGAGCTTGTTTATGGAAAGTGCTTATTTCCGTATTTCAATGCTGCAACTTGCTGAAAATTGTCTGCAGTGTTCCTAAATCATCTAGTTTGAACAGTTCTGTAAAAAACATTGTATCCAGAGTGCATCAAACATGATTTAGAGCTTGTTTATGGAAAAGTGCTTATTTCCGTATTTCCATGCTGCAACTTGCTGATAATTGTCTACAGT
>NW_024604299.1:0-3002 GCF_018296145.1 Oncorhynchus tshawytscha | reverse complement strand
TCTCCTCTCTTAATGCTAGCTGTACTGCCCTCTCCTCTCTTAATGCTAGCTGTACTGGCCCTCTCCTCTCTTAATGCTAGCTGTACTGCCCTCTCCTCTCTTAATGCTAGCTGTACTGCCCTCTCTCTCCTCTCTTAATGCTAGCTGTACTGCCCTCTCCTCTCTTAATGCTAGCTGTACTGCCCTCTCCTCTCTTAATGCTAGCTGTACTGTCCCTCTCCTCTCTTAATGCTAGCTGTACTGGCCTCTCCTCTCTTAACGCTAGCTGTACTGTCCCTCTCCTCTCTTAATGCTAGCTGTACTGTCCCTCTCCTCTCTTAATGCTAGCTGTACTGCCCTCTCCTCTCTTAATGCTAGCTGTACTGGCCCTCTCCTCTCTTAATGCTAGCTGTACTGTCCCTCTCCTCTCTTAATGCTAGCTGTACTGTCCCTCTCCTCTCTTAACGCTAGCTGTACTGTCCCTCTCCTCTCTTAATGCTAGCTGTACTGCCCTCTCCTCTCTCTTAATGCTAGCTGTACTGGCCCTCTCCTCTCTTAATGCTAGCTGTACTGCCCTCTCCTCTCTTAATGCTAGCTGTACTGCCCTCTCCTCTCTTAATGCTAGCTGTACTGCCCTCTCCTCTCTTAATGCTAGCTGTACTGCCCTCTCCTCTCTTAACGCTAGCTGTACTGCCCTCTCCTCTCTTAATGCTAGCTGTACTGCCCTCTCCTCTCTTAATGCTAGCTGTACTGCCCTCTCCTCTCTTAATGCTAGCTGTACTGCCCTCTCCTCTCTTAATGCTAGCTGTACTGTCCCTCTCCTCTCTTAACGCTAGCTGTACTGCCCTCTCCTCTCTTAATGCTAGCTGTACTGCCCTCTCCTCCTCTTAATGCTAGCTGTACTGGCCTCTCCTCTCTTAATGCTAGCTGTACTGCCCTCTCCTCTCTTAATGCTAGCTGTACTGCCCTCTCCTCTCTTAATGCTAGCTGTACTGCCCTCTCCTCTCTTAATGCTAGCTGTACTGTCCCTCTCCTCTCTTAATGCTAGCTGTACTGCCCTCTCCTCTCTTAATGCTAGCTGTACTGCCCTCTCCTCTCTTAATGCTAGCTGTACTGCCCTCTCCTCTCTTAATGCTAGCTGTACTGCCCTCTCCTCTCTTAATGCTAGCTGTACTGCCCTCTCCTCTCTTAATGCTAGCTGTACTGCCCTCTCCTCTCTTAATGCTAGCTGTACTGCCCTCTCCTCTCTTAATGCTAGCTGTACTGCCCTCTCCTCTCTTAATGCTAGCTGTACTGCCCTCTCCTCTCTTAATGCTAGCTGTACTGCCCTCTCCTCTCTTAATGCTAGCTGTACTGCCCTCTCTCTCTTAATGCTAGCTGTACTGCCCTCTCCTCTCTTAATGCTAGCTGTACTGCCCTCTCCTCTCTTAATGCTAGCTGTACTGCCCTCTCCTCTCTTAATGCTAGCTGTACTGCCCTCTCCTCTCTTAATGCTAGCTGTACTGCCCTCTCCTCTCTTAATGCTAGCTGTACTGCCCTCTCCTCTCTTAATGCTAGCTGTACTGTCCTCTCCTCTCTTAATGCTAGCTGTACTGTCCTCTCCTCTCCTCTCTTAATGCTAGCTGTACTGGCCTCTCCTCTCTTAACGCTAGCTGTACTGTCCTCTCCTCTCTTAATGCTAGCTGTACTGTCCTCTCCTCTCTTAATGCTAGCTGTACTGCCCTCTCCTCTCTTAATGCTAGCTGTACTGCCCTCTCCTCTCTTAATGCTAGCTGTACTGTCCCTCTCCTCTCTTAATGCTAGCTGTACTGTCCCTCTCCTCTCTTAATGCTAGCTGTACTGCCCTCTCCTCTCTTAATGCTAGCTGTACTGTCCTCTCCTCTCTTAATGCTAGCTGTACTGTCCCTCTCCTCTCTTAATGCTAGCTGTACTGTCCCTCTCCTCTCTTAATGCTAGCTGTACTGTCCCTCTCCTCTCTTAATGCTAGCTGTACTGTCCCTCTCCTCTCTTAATGCTAGCTGTACTGTCCCTCTCCTCTCTTAATGCTAGCTGTACTGTCCTCTCCTCTCTTAATGCTAGCTGTACTGTCCCTCTCCTCTCTTAATGCTAGCAGTACTGCCCTCTCCTCTCTTAATGCTAGCTGTACTGCCCTCTCCTCTCTTAATGCTAGCTGTACTGCCCTCTCCTCTCTTAATGCTAGCTGTACTGCCCTCTCCTCTCTTAATGCTAGCTGTACTGGCCTCTCCTCTCTTAATGCTAGCTGTACTGCCCTCTCCTCTCTTAATGCTAGCTGTACTGCCCTCTCCTCTCTTAATGCTAGCTGTACTGCCCTCTCCTCTCTTAATGCTAGCTGTACTGCCCTCTCCTCTCTTAATGCTAGCTGTACTGCCCTCTCCTCTCTTAATGCTAGCTGTACTGCCCTCTCCTCTCTTAATGCTAGCTGTACTGCCCTCTCCTCTCTTAATGCTAGCTGTACTGTCCCTCTCCTCTCTTAATGCTAGCTGTACTGCCCTCTCCTCTCTTAATGCTAGCTGTACTGCCCTCTCCTCTCTTAATGCTAGCTGTACTGCCCTCTCCTCTCTTAATGCTAGCTGTACTGCCCTCTCCTCTCTTAATGCTAGCTGTACTGCCCTCTCCTCTCTTAATGCTAGCTGTACTGCCCTCTCCTCTCTTAATGCTAGCTGTACTGCCCTCTCCTCTCTTAATGCTAGCTGTACTGTCCCTCTCCTCTCTTAATGCTAGCTGTACTGTCCCTCTCCTCTCTTAATGCTAGCTGTACTGTCCCTCTCCTCTCTTAATGCTAGCTGTACTGTCCCTCTCCTCTCTTAATGCTAGCTGTACTGCCCTCTCCTCTCTTAATGCTAGCTGTACTGCCCTCTCCTCTCTTAATGCTAGCTGTACTGCCCTCTCCTCTCTTAATGCTAGCTGTACTGCCCTCTCCTCTCTTAATGCTAGCAGTACTGCCCTCTCCTCTCTTAATGCTAGCTGTACTGCCCTCTCCTCTCTTAATGCTAGCTGTACTG
>NW_024604298.1:0-3002 GCF_018296145.1 Oncorhynchus tshawytscha | reverse complement strand
TATAAATAGAGGGATGGCTATGTAACATTACCAGGTATAAATAGAGGGATGGCTATGTAACATTACCAGGTATAAATAGAGGGATGGCTATGTAACATTACCAGGTATAAATAGAGGGATGGCTATGTAACATTACCAGGTATAAATAGAGGGATGGCTATGTAACATTACCAGGTATAAATAGAGGATGGCTATGCTGAACATTTATCAGGTATAAATCAGAGGGGATGGCTATGTAACGTACCAGAGTATAAATAGAGGGGATATGGCTATATCAGCATTTACCAGAGGCATAAATAGAGGGATGGCATACTTGGCATTACCAGGCATAAATAGAGGGCACATGCAACACACCAGGCATAAACAGAGGACACATGCAACACGTACCAGGTATAAATAGAGGGATGGCTATAACATTACCAGGTATAAATAGAGGATGATGGCATTACCAGGTATAAATAGGGATGGCTATAACATTACCAGGTATAAATAGAGGGATGGCTAAATATAAATAGAGGGACATATGTAACATTACCAGGCATTTAGAGCATGCACATGTAACAAATAGAGAGGGACTATATGCATCACCATAAATAGAGGATGGCTATAACATTACCAGGTATAAATAGAGGGATGCCCATGCAACATCACCAGGCATAAATAGAGGGATGGCTATGTAACATTACCAGGTATAAATAGAGGGATGGCTATGTAACATTACCAGGCATAAATAGAGGATGGCTATGTAACATTACCAGGTATAAATAGAGGATGGCTATGTAACATTAACAGGCATAAATAACAGGGATGGCCATGCAACATCACCAGGTATAAACAGAGGGATGGCCATGTAACATCATTACCAGCACAAACAGAGGGATGGCCATGCAATATCACCCAGGCATGTAAACAGAGGGATGGCCATGTAACATCACCAGGCATAAAATAGAGGGATGGCTATGCAACATTACCATATAACAGAGGGATGAAGCAGGTAAACAAATAGAGGGATGGCTATGTAACATCACCAGGTATAAATAGAGGGATGGCTATGCAATAAGGCATAAATAGAGGGAGGCTATGTAACATTACCAGGTATAAATAGGGATGGCTATGTAACATTACCAGGTATAAACAGAGGGATGGCTGGGTGCAACACACCAGGCATAAATAGAGGATGGCTATAAACAGAGGGGGGATGGCCATGTAACATTACCAGGCATAAATAGAGGGATGGCTATGTAACATTCCAGGCATAACAGAGGATGGCTATGCAAACAGAGGGGGATGGCTATGTAACATTACCAGGCATAAATAGAGGGATGGCTATGTAACATTACCAGGTAGAATAACACACCAGCATAAATAGGGACGCAACACACCAGGCATAAACAGGGGGATGGCTACGTAACATTACCAGGCATAAATAGAGGGATGGCTATGCAACATTACTCAGGCATAACAGAGGGATGGCCATGTAACATCACCAGGCATAAATAGAGGGATGGCTATAACATTACCAGCATAAATAGGGATGGCTATGTACCAGGCATAAATAGAGGGATGGCTATGTAACATTACCACAGGTAACAGAGGGATGGCTATGTAACATTACCAGGTACAACAGAGTGGAGGCTATGTAACATTACCAGGACTAAATAGAGGGATGGCTATGTAACATTACCAGGTATAAATAGAGGGATGGCTATGTAACATTTACCAGGCATTAAATAGAGGGATGGCTATGCAACAGGGATGGGATGGCTATGTAACATTACCAGGTATAAATAGAGGGATGGCTATGTAACATTACCAGGCATAAATAGAGGGATGGCTATGTAACATTACCAGGCATAAATAGAGGGATGGCTATGTAACATTACCAGGTATAAATAGAGGGATGTAACATTTACCAGGCTAAATGAGGATGGCTATGTAACATTACCAGGCATAAATAGAGGGATGGCTATGTAACATTACCAGGTATAAATAGAGGGATGGCTATGTAACATTACCAGGTATAAATAGGGGGATGGCTATTAACATTACCAGGCATAAATAGAGGATGGCTATGTAACATTACCAGGCATAAATAGAGGATGGCTATGTAACATTACCAGGTATAAATAGAGGGATGGCTATGTAACATTACCAGGCATAAATAGAGGGATGGCTATGTAACATTACCAGGCATAAATAGAGGATGGCTATGTAACATTACCAGGCATAAATAGAGGATGGATAGCTAAATAGAGGGATGGCTATGTAACATTACCAGGTATAAATAGAGGGATGGCTATGTAACATTACCAGGTATAAATAGAGGGATGGCTATGTAACATTACCAGGTATAAAAATAGAGGGATGGCTATGTAACATTACCAGGCATAAATAGAGGGATGGCTATGTAACATTACCAGGCATAAATAGAGGATGGCTATGTAACATTACCAGGTATAAATAGAGGATGGCTATGTAACATTACCAGGTATAAATAGAGGGATGGCTATGTAACATTACCAGGTATAAATAGAGGATGGCTATGCAACATTACCAGGTATAAAATAGAGGATGGCTATGTAACATTACCAGGTATAAATAGAGGGATGGCTATGTAACATTACCAGGCATAAATAGAGGGATGGCTATGTAACATTACCAGGCATAAATAGAGGATGGCTATGTAACATTACCAGGCATAAATAGAGGATGGCTATGTAACATTTACCAGGTATAAATAGAGGGATGGCTATGTAACATTACACCAGGTATAAATAGAGGGATGGCTATGTAACATCACCAGAGTATAAATAGGGGATGGCTATGCAACATTACCAGGTATAAACAGAGGGATGGCTGCAAACATTACCAGAGTATAAATAGAGGGATGGCTATGTAACATTACCGGGTATAAATAGAGGATGACTATATGCAACATTACCAGGCACAAATAGAGGATAGAGGATGGCTATATAACATTACCTCAGGCATAAATAGAGGGA
>NW_024604297.1:0-3002 GCF_018296145.1 Oncorhynchus tshawytscha | reverse complement strand
GGGTTGTGGTAATTGGATGGGCTATTAAAACCTCTTAAGGAGGCTGCGAATTTTCGCAGCTTTTTGTAAAAAATCGCGCAACATTTCAGCGCCCTGCTACTCATTCCAGGAATATAGTATATGCATATGATTAGTATGTGTGGATAGAAAACACTCAGACGTTTCTAAAACTGTTTAAATCACGGCTGTGACTATAACAGAACGTCTGTTTCATCGAAAAGCGCAGGAAAATCTGATCACTGGAGATGGAAAAAAATATCCATGCGCCACTTCCATGGATTGTTAAAGGTGAACCGTATTAAATGAGGCCGAGCTTGCAGTACCTACAGCTTCCACAGGATGTATAGAGTCTTCTCATTTGATTCTGATTTGATTCTTGGTAGATCCGACCAAAGGGAACCGATTCCCTCCGACCACCAACCTGAGGCATTGTCTCTGTGTTTTTCCGGACATTTTTTCCACACGACCAGCTATCGAATTTACATCGCCTCCTGATGATTTTTATAGCTTATTAACGTGTAGTAATACCTAAAGTTGCATTAGAAAGGTATTTCGAAGTGTTTTGTGAAAGTTTATCGTCGACTTTTTAACTTTTAAAAATGACGTTACGTTATGAAACGCTATTTTTTTCCCGTTTATCACACAGTCTTCATAGATCGATATCTAGGCTATATATGGACCGATTTAATCCAAAAAAAGACCCAGTATTGATTATGGGACATCAAGGAGTGCCAAGAAAGAAGATGGTCAAAGGTAATGAATGTTTTATATTTTATTGTGCGGTTTGTGTAGCGCCGACTACGCTAATTATTTTTGTTTACATCCTCTACGGGTCTTTTGGGGTGTTACATGCTATCAGATAATAGCTTCTCATGCTTTCGCCGAAAAGCATTTTACAAATCTGACTCGGTGGCTAGATTCACAACGAGTGTAGCTTTAATTCACTACCTTGCATGTGTGTTTTAATGAAAGTTTGAATTTTATCGAAAAACGATCAGTGGCGCTCTTAAATATCCGCTGATTACCCGCTGATTTGATCCCCCCGAGGGAACATCCTCCCTAAGAAGTTTAACAGACGGGCTATGTACAGGTGCAATGATGCCCTTGTTTATGGCTTTGGGGTGGTACCTGCTAGGTTCATTGATCATTTGTGTGAGATTGAGGGCATCAAGCTTAGATTGTAGGATGGCTGGGGTGTTAAGCATGTTCCAGTTTAGATCGCCAGGCAGCACGAGCTCTAAAGATACAATGGGGGAAATCAGTTCACATATTTTGTCCAGAGCACAGCGGGGAGGCAGAGGGTGGTATATAGCAGGTGGCAACGGTGAGAGACTTGTTTCTAGAGAGGTGGATTTCTAAAGGTACAAGTTCAAATTGTTTGGGTACAGACCTAGATAGTAGGACAGAACTCTGCAGGATATCGGTGCAGTAGATTGCAACACCGCCCCCTTTGGCCGTTCTATCTTGTCTGAAAATGTTGTAGTTAGGGATGGAGATTTCAGAATTTTTGGTGGTCTTCCTAAGCCAGGATTCAGACACGGTTAGAACATCCGGGTTGGCAGAGTGTGCTAAAGCAGTGAATAAAACAAACTTAGGGAGGAGGCTTCTAATGTTGACATGCATGAAACCTAGGCTATTACGGTTACAGAAATCATGAAAAGAGAGCGTCTGGGGAATAGGATTGGAGCTAGGCACTGCAGGGCCTGGATTCACCAGAGGAACAGGGGAAGAGTAGGATAAGGGTACGGCTAAAAGCTATGAGAGTTGGTCGCCTAGAACGTCCGGAACAGAGCGTAAAAGGAGTTTCTGGGGGCAATAAAATAGCTTCAAGGTATAATGTACAGACAAAGGTAATGTAGGATGTGAATACAGTGAAGGTAAACCTAGGTATTGAGTGATGATGAGAGAGATATTGTCTCTAGAAACATAATTGAAACCAGGTGATGTCATAGCACGTGTGATATGCGAAGATATGCGAAGAAAGATGTAAATATATATATACACGGGACACGACAAGACGATGACAAAGGACGTCTGACTGCTATGCCATCTTGGCTTTACACTGAGTACCTATCTCCTGAGGATTGTGCAGCCATGTCGTCTTCCTCCGTCTGGTCTCTGAACTCTTACAATATATATAAAGTCGGAGGTGAAACTCTACACACCCCTTGCACAGTATTCACATTTTGCTTCATTAAAATGTTCTCAAAAGGGATCTACACAACCTACTCCACAATTTAAAAGTTAAAGAAATATTATAGAAACATTTCATAAGTCTTCACACCCTCAGAGTTAAAGCTTGGTGGAAGCACATTTGGTAGCCATTACAGCTGTGAATCATTTTGAATAATATTGTACCAACTTTGCACAACTCACAACACAAAATTGCTCAAGCTCAATACATTTCTTTGGGGGTTATTGATGGACAGCAATATTCAAACCTCTGATTTTAAAACAAATTTAGGTCAGGAATGAGGCTGGACCACTCAGGAACACTCAATACCCCTTGGAAAGGCATTCTGGTGTCTTTGAGATGAAGAAATGTATTATCCTGCTGAGAAATACAACTGTATCCCACCCCCCATGTTTGTGTCTGTGCATGTTGCCACTGAGGAATGAAGTAACTTGGGGGAAAGATTCTTAAGGGTTTTTCTACATAAAAGATCATACACAATTATTGCGTGGTCATCGCTGATGTTTTCCTCCGCTTTCATATATCTCTCAGACAGTCTTAAACAATTACAGCCAGATCACAGACATGGGTATAAGACAATGGGTGAAGTTTTGTGAATGTTACAATATTTTTAAGTAGGCAATCAGCAGTAGAAACAATACAAAGTGTATTCCCAGCCCGTTTCAGTAACAATTGAGGGATCATGTCAGCTTCGTGTGTATAGGTGGCAGGGAAGTCAGGCGCAGGAGAGTCAAAATGGAGTGTAAATGGAGTCTTTTAATAAATGTCCACGTAACATGCTCCTTAACACGAAAATGTACAGACATAA
>NW_024604296.1:0-3001 GCF_018296145.1 Oncorhynchus tshawytscha | reverse complement strand
TAGTGGATGGTGTAGTGGATGGTATTAGTGGATGGTAATAGTGGATGGTAATAGTGGATGGTAATAGTGGATGGTAATAGTGGATGGTAATAGTGGATGGTAATAGTGGATGGTGGTAGTGGATGGTAGTAGTGGATGGTAGTAGTGGATGGTAATAGTGGATGGTAATAGTGGATGGTAATAGTGGATGGTAATAGTGGATTACAATAGTGGAGGTAATAGTGGATGGTAATAGTGGATGGTAATATGGATGGTGGTAGTGGATGGGACAGCAGTAGTGGATTGTACAGTGGGATGGTAGGATGCAAGGATGGCAATAGTGGATGGTGGATGTGATGGCAATAGTGGATGGTAATAGTGGATGGTGGTAGTGGATGGTAATAGTGGATGGCAATAGTGGATGGCAATAGTGGATGGCAATAGTGGATGTAATAGTGGATGGTGGTAGTGGATGGTAATAGTGGATGGTAATAGTGGATGGTAGTGGATAGTGGATTAGTGGATGGTAGTAGATTGTAGTGGATGGTTGTAGTGGATGGTAATAGTGGATGGTGGTAGTAGATGGTAATAGTGGATGGTTGTAGTGGATGGTGGTAGTGGATGGTAATAGTGGATGGTTGTAGTGGATGGTTGTAGTGGATGGGACTAGTGGATTTTAATAGTGGATGGTGGTAGTGGATGGTGGTAGTGGATGGTGGTAGTGGATGGTTGTAGTGGATGGTAATAGTGGATGGTGGTAGTAGATGGTAATAGTGGATGGTAATAGTGGTTGGTAATAGTGGATGGTAATAGTGGATGGTGGTAGTAGATGGTAATAGTGGATGGTAATAGTGGATGGTAACAGTGGATGGTTGTAGTGGATGGTAATAGTGGATGGTGGTAGTAGATGGTAATAGTGGATGGTGGTAGTGGATGGTGGTAGTGGATGGTAATAGTGGATGGTAATAGTGGATGGTAATAATAGGATGGTAATAGTGGATGTAGTGGATAGTGGATGGTAGTATGGTAATAGTGGATGGTGGTAGTGGATGGTGGTAGTGGATGGTAGTGGAGGTAATAGTGGATGGTAATAGTGGATGGTGGTAGTGGATGGTAATAGTGGATGGTAATAGTGGATGGTAATAGTGGATGGTGGTAGTGGATGGATGGTGGTAGTGGATGGTAATAGTGTAGTGGATGGTAATGTAATAGTGGATGGTAATAGTGGATGGTAGTGGATGGTAGTGGATGGTAATAGTGGATGGTAGTGGATGGTGGTAGTGGATGGATAGTGGATGGTGGTAGTAGATGGTAATAGTGGATGGTAATAGTGGATGGTGGTAATAGTGGATGGTAATAGTGGATGGTAGTGGATGGTAATAGTGGATGGTTATAGTGGATGGTAGTAGTGGATGGTAATAGTGGATGGTAATAGTGGATGGTGGTAGTGGATGGTGATAGTGGATGGTGGTAGTGGATGGTAATAGTGGATGGTAATAGTGGATGGTAATAGTGGATGGTGGTAGTGGATGGTAATAGTGGATGGTAATAGTGGATGGTAATAGTGGATGGTAATAGTGGATGGTAATAGTGGATGGTGGTAGTGGATGGTAATAGTGGATGGTAATAGTGGATGGTAATAGTGGATGGTGGTAGTGGATGGTAATAGTGGATGGTAATAGTGGATGGTAATAGTGGATGGTAATAGTGGATGGTAATGGGATGGTAGTGGATGGTAATAGTGGATGGTGGTAGTGGATGGTAATAGTGGATGGTAATAGTGGATGGTAATAGTGGATGGTAATAGTGGATGGTAATGGTGGTAATGGTGGTAGTGGATGGTGATAGTGGATGGTAATAGTAGTGGATGGTAATAGTGGATGGTGGTAGTGGAGTGGTAGTGGATGGTGTAGTGGATGGTAATAGTGGATGGTAATAGTGGATGGTAATAGTGGATGGTAATAGTGGATGGTAATAGTGGATGGTAAGTGGATGGTGGTAGTGGATGGTGGTAGGATGGTAATAGTGGATGGTAATAGTGGATGGTGGTAGTGGATGGTAATAGTGGATGGTTGTAGTGGATAATAGTGGATGGTAATAGTGGATGGTAATAGTAGATGGTAATAGTGGATGGTGGTAGTGGATGGTAATAGTGGATGGTAATAGTGGATGGTTGTAGTGGATGGTGTAGTGGATGGTGGAGTGGATGGTGGTGGATGGTGGTATGGAGGTGGGATGGTAATAGTGGATGGTGGTAGTGGATGGTAATAGTGGATGGTAATAGTGGATGGTGGTAGTGGATGGTAATAGTGGATGGTAATAGTGGATGGTGGTAGTGGATGGTAATAGTGGATGGTAATAGTGGATGGTAATAGTGGATGGTAATAGTGGATGTAATAGTGGATGGTGGTAGTGGATGGTAATAGTGGATGGCAATAGTGGATGGTAATAGTGGATGGTGGTAGTGGATGGTAATAGTGGATGGTAATAGTGGATGGTAATAGTGGATGGTGGTAGTGGATGGTAGTAGTGGATGGTAATAGTGGATGGTGGTAGTGGATGGTAATAGTGGATGGTGGTAGTGGATGGTAGTGGATGGTAATAGTGGATGGTAATGGTAATAGTGGATGGTAATAGGATGTAATAGTGGATGGTGGTAGGATATGGCAACAGTGGATGGTAATAGTGGATGGCAATAGTGGATGGTAATAGTGGATGGTAATAGTGGAGTGGAGTGGATGGTAATAGTGGATGGTAATAGTGGATGGTGGTAGTGGATGGTGGTAGTGGATGGTAATAGGTAATAGTGGATGGTGGTAGTGGATGGTAATAGTGGATGGTGGAGTGGATGGTAATAGTGGATGGTAATAGTGTGGTAATAGTGGATGGTGGTAGTGGATGGTAATAGTGGATGGTAATAGTGGATGGTGGTAGTGGATGGTGGTAGTGGATGGTAATAGTGGATAGTGGATGGTAATAGTGGATGGTAATAGTGGATGGTAATAGTGGATGGTAATAGTGG
>NW_024604295.1:0-2999 GCF_018296145.1 Oncorhynchus tshawytscha | reverse complement strand
GTTAAACACTAAAGTTACCGTCCATCTAGTGAAGAGAGGAGAACCGGACAGAGGTAGACAGCATCCGTCAACGAGAGAGGGAGAAGCCTCACCGGGATTTAACAGGTGGAAGAAACAACCGGGGAGCTCCATCGGTCCACAAGAAATGCAGACAGCCGGTGATGATGTAGTGGTAGCTATGGTAACTAGGATGAGGATTGTGTTATTTCTTACATTAGTACCCCAGGTCATCTTAGGTTTCATTACATACAGTCGAGAAGAACTACTGAATATAAGATCAGCGTCAACTCACCATCAGTACGACCAAGAATATGACTTTCGCGAAGCGGATCCTGTGTTCTGCCTTTCAACCAGGACAATGGAATGGATCCCAACCGGCGACCCAAAAAAACGACTTCGTAAAAGAGGGAAACGAGGCGGTCTTCTGGTCAGACTCCAGAGACGGGCACATCGTGCACCACTCCCTAGCATTCTTCTCGCCAATGTCCAGTCTCTTGACAACAAGGTTGATGAAATCCGAGCAAGGGTAGCATTCCAGAGGGACATCAGAGACTGTAACGTTCTTTGCTTCACGGAAACATGGCTCACTGGAGAGACGCTAACGGAGGCGGTGCAGCCAGCGCGTTTCTCCACGCATCGCGCCGACAGAAACAAACACCTTTCTGGTAAGAAGAGGGGCGGACAAACAGTGCAGCTATTCCCTCCACAAGGCTATCAAACAAGCTAAGCGTCAGTACAGAGACAAAGTAGACACAAGAGGTATGTGGCAGGGTCTACAGTCAATCACGGACGACAGGAAGAAATCCAGCCCAGTCACGGACCAGGATGTCTCGCTCCCAGGCAGACTAAATAACTTTTTTGCCCGCTTTGAGGACAATACAGTGCCACTGACACGGCCTGCAACGAAAACATGCGGTCTCTCCTTCACTGCAGCCGAGGTGAGTAAAACATTTAAACGTGTTGACCCTCGCAAGGCTGCAGGCCCAGACGGCATCCCCAGCCGCGCCCTCAGAGCATGCGCAGACCAGCTGGCTGGTGTGTTTACGGACATATTCAATCAATCCCTATACCAGTCTGCTGTTCCCACATGCTTCAAGAGGGCCACCATTGTTCCTGTTCCCAAGAAAGCTAAGGTAACTGAGCTAAACGACTACCGCCCCGTAGCACTCACTTCCGTCATCATGAAGTGCTTTGAGAGACTAGTCAAGGACCATATCACCTCCACCCTACCTGACACCCTAGACCCGCTCCAATTTGCTTACCGCCCAAATAGGTCCACAGACGACGCAATCTCAACCACACTGCACACTGCCCTAACCCATCTGGACAAGAGGAATACCTATGTGAGAATGCTGTTCATCGACAACAGCTCGGCATTTAACACCATAGTACCCTCCAAGCTCGTCATCAAGCTCGAGACCCTGGGTCTCGACCCCGCCCTGTGCAACTGGGTACTGGACTTCCTGACGGGCCGCCCCCAGGTGGTGAGGGTAGGCAACAACATCTCCACCCCGTTGATCCTCATCACTGGGGCCCCACAAGGGTGCGTTCTGAGCCCTCTCCTGTACTCCCTGTTCACCCACGACTGCGTGGCCATGCACGCCTCCAACTAAATCATCAAGTTTGCGGACGACACAACAGTGGTAGGCTTGATTACCAACAATGACGAGACGGCCTACAGGGAGGAGGTGAGGGCCCTCGGAGTGTGGTGTCAGGACAATAACCTCACACTCAACGTCAACAAAACTAAGGAGATGATTGTGGACTTCAGGAAACAGCAGAGGGAACACCCCCCTATCCACATCGATGGAACAGTAGTGGAGAGGGTAGTAAGTTTTAAGTTCCTCGGCATACACATCACAGACAAACTGAATTGGTCCACTCACACGGACAGCATCGTGAAGAAGGCGCCGCAGCGCCTCTTCAACCTCAGGAGGCTGAAGAAATTCGGCTTCTCACCAAAAGCACTCACAAACTTCTTCAGATGCACAATCGAGAGCATCCTGGCGGGCTGTATCACCGCCTGGTACGGCAACTGCTCCGCCCACGACCGTAAGGCTCTCCAGAGGGTAGTGAGGTCTGCACAACGCATCACCGGGGGCAAACTACCTGCCCTCCAGGACACCTCACACCACCCGATGTTACAGGAAGGCCATAAAGATTATCAAGGACAACACCCACCCGAGCCACTGCCTGTTCACCCCGCTATCATCCAGAAGGCGAGGTCAGTACAGGTGCATCAAAGCTGGGACCGAGAGACTGAAAAACAGCTTCTATCTCAAGGCCATCAGACTGTTAAACAGCAACCACTAACATCGAGTGGCTGCTGCCAACACACTGACTCAACTCCAGCCACTTTAATAATGGGAATTGATGGGAAATGATGTAAAATATATCACTAGCCACTTTAAACCATGCTACCTAATATAATGTTTACATACCCTACATTATTCATCTCATATGTATACGTATATACTGTACTCTATATCATCTACTGCATCCTTATGTAATACATGTATCACTAGCCACTTTAACTATGCCACTTTGTTTACATACTCATCTCATATGTATATACTGTACTCGATACCATCTACTGTATCTTGCCTATGCTGCTCTGCACCATCACTCATTCATATCTTTATGTACATATTCTTTATCCCCTTACACTTGTGTCTATGAGGTAGTAGTTTTGGAATTGTTTGTTAGATTACTTGTTGGTTATTAATGCATTGTCGGAACTAGAAGCACAAGCATTTCGCTACTCTCGCATTAACATCTGCTAACCATGTGTATGTGACAAATAAAATTAGATTTGATACCTGGTACCCTGCACATTGACTCAGTACTGGTTCTCCTTATAGTCTCATTATTACCTCAACTACCTGGTACCCTGCACATTGACTCAGTACTGGTTTTCCTTATAGTCTCATTATTACCTCAACTACCTGGTACCCTGCACATTGACTCAGTACTGGTTCTCCTTATAGCCTCATTATTAC
>NW_024604294.1:0-2995 GCF_018296145.1 Oncorhynchus tshawytscha | reverse complement strand
TGCTTTCTGCTCTCTCGTTAACCACATCCTGCTTTCTGCTCTCTCATTAACTCCATCCTGCTTTCTGCTCTCTCATTAACTCCATCCTGCTATCTGCTCTCTCATTAACTCCATCCTGCTATCTGCTCTCTCATTAACTCCATCCTGCTTTCTGCTCTCATTAACTGCTATCTGCTCTCCTGCTCATTAACTCCATCCTGCTATCTGCTCCATTAACTCCATGCTTTCTGCTCTCTCATTAACTCCATCCTGCTATCTGCTCCATCCTGCTTTCTGTTCTCTCATTAACTCCATCCTGCTATCTGCTCCATCCTGCTTTCTGCTCTCTCATTAACTCCATCCTGCTTTCTGCTCTCTCGTTAACCACATCCTGCTTTCTGCTCTCTCGTTAACCACATCCTGCTTTCTGCTCTCTCGTTAACCCCATCCTGCTTTCTGCTCTCTCGTTAACCCCATCCTGCTTTCTGCTCTCTTGTTAACCACATCCTGCTTTCTGCTTTCTCATTAACTCCATCCTGCTTTCTGCTCTCTCGTTAACTCCATCCTGCTTTCTGCTCTCTCGTTAACTCCATCCTGCTATCCGCTCCATCCTGCTTTCTGCTCTCTCATTAACTCCATCCTCCTTTCTGCTCTCTCATGAACTCCATCCTGCTATCTGCTCCATCCTGCTTTCTGCTCTCTCATTAACTCCATCCTGCTTTCTGCTCTCTCATTAACCCATCCTGCTTTCTGCTCTCTCATTAACTCCATCCTGCTATCTGCTCTCTCATTAACTCCATCCTGCTATCTGCTCCATCCTGCCTTCTGCTCTCTCATTAACTCCATCCTGCTATCTCCTGCTTTCTGCTCATCCTGCCTTCTGCTCTCTCATTAACTCCATCCTGCTATCCTGCTCTCTCATTAACCCATCCTGCTTTCTGCTCTCTCATTAACTCCATCCTGCTTTCTGCTCTCTCCTGCTTAACTCCTCCATCCTGCTTTCTGCTCTCTCGTTAACTCCATCATCCTGCTTTCTGCTCCATCCTGCTATCCGCTCCATCCTGCTTTCTGCTCTCTCATTAACTCCATCCTGCTTTCTGCTCTCTCGTTAACCACATCCTGCTTTCTGCTCTCTCGTTAACCACATCCTGCTTTCTGCTCTCTCATTAACTCCATCCTGCTTTCTGCTCTCTCATTAACTCCATCCTGCTATCTGCTCCATCCTGCTTTCTGCTCTCTCATTAACTCCATCCTGCTTTCTGCTCTCTCATTAACTCCATCCTGCTTTCAGCTCCATCCTGCTTTCTGCTCTCTCGTTAACCACATCCTGCTTTCTGCTCTCTTGTTAACCACATCCTGCTTTCTGCTCTCTCGTTAACCCGATCCTGCTTTCTGCTCTCTTGTTAACCACATCCTGCTTTCTGCTTTCTCATTAACTCCATCCTGCTTTCTGCTCTCTCGTTAACTCCATCCTGCTTTCTGCTCTCTCGTTAACTCCATCCTGCTATCCGCTCCATCCTGCTTTCTGCTCTCTCATTAACTCCATCCTCCTTTCTGCTCTCTCATTAACTCCATCCTGCTATCTGCTCCATCCTGCTTTCTGCTCTCTGCTCTCCTGCTGCTCTCTCATTAACATCCTGCTTTCTGCTCTCTCATTAACTCCATCCTGCTTTCTGCTCTCTCATTAACTCCATCCTGCTATCTGCTCCATCTCATTAACTCCATCCTGCTATCTGCTCCATCCTGCTTTCTGCTCTCTCATTAACTCCATCCTGCTATCTGCTCCATCCTGCTTTCTGCTCTCTCATTAACTCCATCCTGCTTTCTGCTCTCTCATTAACTCCATCCTGCTTTCTGCTCTCTCGTTAACTCCATCCTGCTTTCTGCTCTCTCGTTAACCACATCCTGCTTTCTGCTCTCTCGTTAACCACATCCTGCTTTCTGCTCTCTCGTTAACCACATCCTGCTTTCTGCTCTCTCGTTAACCACATCCTGCTTTCTGCTCTCTCATTAACTCCATCCTGCTTTCTGCTCTCTCATTAACTCCATCCTGCTTTCTGCTCTCTCATTAACTCCATCCTGCTATCTGCTCCATCCTGCTTTCTGCTCTCTCATTAACTCCATCCTGCTTTCTGCTCTCTCATTAACTCCATCATGCTATCTGCTCCATCTGCTTTGTGCTCTCTCATTAACTCCATCATCCTGCTTTCTGCTCTCTCATTAACCCATCCTGCTTTCTGCTCTCTCATTAACTCCATCCTGCTAACTGCTCCATCCTGCTTTCTGCTCTCTCTTAACTCCATCCTGCTATCTGCTAACCATCCTGCTTTCTGCTCTCTCATAACTCCATCCTGCTTTCTGCTCCCTCCTTTCTCCTGCTTTCTCATTAACTCCATCCTGCTCTGCATCTCTCATTAACCATCCTGCTTTCTGCTCTCTCCATTAACTCCATCTGCTTTCTGCTCTCTCATTAACTCCATCCTGCTTTCTGCTCTCTCTCATTAACTCCATCCTGCTTTCTGCTCTCTCGTTAACCACATCCTGCTATCTGCTCTCTCGTTAACCACATCCTGCTTTCTGCTCTCTCGTTAACCACATCCTGCTTTCTGCTCTCTCGTTAACCACATCCTGCTTTCTGCTCTCTCGTTAACTCCATCCTGCTTTCTGCTCTCTCATTAACTCCATCCTGCTATCTGCTCCATCCTGCTTTCTGCTCTCTCATTAACTCCATCCTGCTTTCTGCTCTCTCATTAACTCCATCCTGCTATCTGCTCCATCCTGCTTTCTGCTCTCTCATTAACTCCATCCTGCTTTCTGCTCTCTCATTAACTCCATCCTGCTATCTGCTCCATCCTGCTTTCTGCTCTCTCATTAACTCCTGCTCTGCTCTCTTAACTCCATCCTGCTTTCTGCTCTCTCATTAACCCATCCTGCTCTGCTCTCTTGTTATCCTGCTCTGCTCTCTCATTAACTCCATCCTGCTTTCTGCTCCATCCTGCTTTCTGCTCTCTCATTA
>NW_024604293.1:0-2994 GCF_018296145.1 Oncorhynchus tshawytscha | reverse complement strand
TATGTGGTGTTTCTTAAAACTCTTACTCTTGTGAATTTGCAGCAGTATCATATACTCTGAATATTTAAAACGCATGACCTTGACTTGGATTAGAACGAAATCGTTACAAGGTGTCCAAATGTTTATTTGTCTGGCAGAGTTATATTACATTATCTTGGCTACCATGGCTAAAAGAAGAGATCTCAGTGACTTTGACAGAGGGATCTCAAAGGAGCATAGGGGGTTTAATGGTGTGTGTGTGTGTGTGTGTGTGTGTGTGTGTGTGTGTGTGTGTGTGTGCGTGCGTGCGTGCATGCGTGTGTGCCAGTCACCAGATCTCAACCCAATTGAACACTTATGGGAGATTCTGGAGCGTCGCCTGTGACAGCGTTTTCCACCACCATCAACAAAACACAAAATGATGGAATTTCTCATGGAAGAATGGTGTCACATCTCTCCAATAGAGTTCCAGACACGTGTAGAATCAATACCAAGGTGCATTGAAGCTGTTCTGGCTCGTGGTGGCTCAATGTCTTGTTAAGACTCTTTATGTTGGTGTTTTCTTGATTTTAATGTTGGTGTTAACTGTATGTCTTATTAGGTTTATAATATGTTATGTCTCTAATGGACAACATTTTCAACTGTCTCATCCGACAATGACAAAAAGTATTTAGCCCGGATTGTTATAAGGTGACTATAAAGGCATTATAACAAATGTCATGTATGCTCATAACAAGTCTTACAATACACTGCATCCAAACATTGATTATACCTGGATGCTACATTACACATTTCCAATCCATCACTGGAGGACTTCTAGGTATGCACCAGTGCTTAATTTGTTAATCAGGAGGTGCTGGAACACAGCTTGCAAGAGCACTGATTCAAAGAGAAGGGAGAGAGAGCAAGGTGGAGCTACGGCACAGTAGACACAGGGAAGAAAGAGGGCGCAGAGAAAAAGAAGGGAGAGCCTAAGAGAGGTGGAGGAGAAAGAGGCTGAAACTCATGAATCAGTCTTGGAACCCCCAGGGTGTCTGTGTCTGGTGTGTTAGTGCTGGGCTTGACCAAAGATGTGCACAGACACCCTGGGGTTCCAAGACTGATTCAGGTGAGTCACAGCACGCCCCCACTGCACAATCTGGCATGATCAACTGTAGCCCAAACAGGAAAACACAGTTGTTTCTCTGGGTGCTGGAAGCCAAGTAGCCCATCTTTAATGTTATCTTGAATTGTACAATGACCGGATGTTTATTGTGGGAAAACTTTGAATATAACATTCTAAAAATAAATACACATTTTAGCATTTATTTATACAAGCACATATCCACTCCACAAAACTACAAGGCGTGTTACAATGATTACAGAGGCAGAGATAATCCATTTCCTCCAAAGTCAAGGTAGCATTCCAATTGGCACTCTATTCCTTAGTAGTACACTAGGGCTCTGGTCAAAAGTACAGTCATGGCCAAAAGTTTTGGGAATGACACAAATATACATTTTCACAAAGTTTGCCTCCTCATTTTGTATGATGGCAATTTGCATATACTCCAGAATGTTATGAAGCGTGATCAGATGAATTGCAATTAATTGCAAAATCCCTCTTTGCCATGAAAATGAACTGAATCCCCAAAAAAACATTTCTACTGCATTTCAGCCCTGCCACAAAAGGACCAGCTGACATGTCAGTGATTCTCTTGTTAACACAGGTGTGAGTGTTGACGAGGACAAGGCTGGAGATCACTCTGTCATGCTGATTGAGTTCGAATAACAGACTGGAAGCTTTAAAAGAAGGGTGGTGCTTGGAATCATGATTCTTCCTCTGTCAATCATGGTTACCTGCAAGGAAACACGTGCCGTCATCATTGCTTTGCACAAAAAGTGCTTCACAGGCAAGGATATTGCTGCCTGTAAGATTGCACCTAATTCAACCATTTATCAGATCATCAAGAACTTCAAGGAGAGCTGTTCAATTATTGTGAAGAAGGATTCAGTGCGCCCAAGAAAGTCCAGCAAGTGCCAGGACCGTCTCCTAAAGTTGATTCAGCTGCGGGATCGGGCAACCACCAGTACAGAGCATGCTCAGGAATGGCAGCAGGCAGGTGTGAGTGCATCTGCACGCACAGTGAGGCGAAGACTTTTGGAGGATGGCCTGGTGTCAAGAAGGGCAGCAAAGAAGCCACTTCTCTCCAGGAAAAACATCGGGGACAGACTGATATTCTGCAAAAGGTACAGGGATTGGACTGCTGAGGACTGAGGGTAAAGTCACTTTCTCTGATGAATCCCCTTTCCGATTGTTTGGGGCATGCGGAAGAAAGCTTGTCTGGAGAAGACAAGGTGAGTGCTACCATCAGTCCTGTGTCATGCCAACAGTAAAGCATCCTGAGACCATTCATGGGTGGGGTTGCTTCTCAGCAAAGGGAGTGGGCTCACTCACAATTTTGCCTAAGAACACAGCCATGAATATAGAATGGTACCAACACATCTTCCGAGAGCAACTTCTCCCAACCATCCAGGAACTGTTTGGTGACAAACAATGCTTTTTCCAGCATGATGGAGCACCTTGCCATAAGGCAAAAGTGATAACTAAGTGGCTCGGGGAAGAAAACATCGATATTTTGGGTCCATGGCCAGGAAACTCCCAAGACTTGTGAGAAGATCCCATTGAGAACTTGTGGTCAACCCTCAAGAGGAGGATGGAAAATCAAAACCCCACAAATTCTGACAAACTCCAACATTGATTATGCAAGAATGGGCTACCATCAGTCAGGATGTGGCCCAGAAGTTAATTGACAGCATGCCAGGGCGGATCGCAGAGGTCTTGAAAAAGAAGGGTCAACACTGCAAATATTGACTCTTTGCATCAACTTCATGTATGTCACGACTTCCGCCGAGGTTGGCTCTTCTGCACGTTCGGGCGGTGCTCGGCGGTCGTCGTCACCGTCCTACTAGCCACTACCGATCCCTTTTCGTGTATCTGTTGGTTTTGTCTGATTGGTTTCACCTGTGTTGTTTAGT
>NW_024604292.1:0-2992 GCF_018296145.1 Oncorhynchus tshawytscha | reverse complement strand
GACAATACGCCCCCGCACATACACAGCGCAAGAAGTGTGTTTCACACCTTCACTGTCCTCCCAACCGTATGCCGGTCACAGGATGCAAACCGCCAACCTGAACCTGCCCACCTCACACACACACACACACATACACATACACACACACTCACTCAAAGTCACTGAAGTAGAACACACACCACACTTGACACAATAATATCCTCCTTAAGGCGTATTGTCAAAGCTCAATCTTGCTCCACAAATCTATGGTGTGTTGCTGATATGACAAAAACATTGCACTTGAGTTTTCCAACACACCAACTAGGGCTGTGGCGGTCATGAAATTCTGTCAGCTGGTTATCGTCATGCAAAAGACTGCCGGTCTCAAGGTAATTGACCATTAATTAACATAAACATGTTTAGCGTCTCAAGGCTCCACTCATACAAGCAGCATACAATCCTCTGACGCATACCATTGGAACATCTACATTTAAAAAAAGTCTAATAAGTCAATTGAATATACACCATCACAATAAATTCATTCTTTATTTTAGGTCAGGTCTAAAGAAACATTATGATATGAAGAAAATGTATTTCAGAAGAATAGAATATGAGTTGGCCTACTGTATGTTAATGGTTATGTACCATGCCATAGGCTGTAGGCTTGTTCATTTTAGCAGACAAGACATGCTTATAAATCCCGTGCCATTATTTTATATTATATAATTTTATGGTAAGAAGAATATATTTGGACAGCTGAATAAAATAGAATGGATATATTTCCCATTGCGGAGTGAGTGTGTGCATATGAAGTGGCAATGTTGAGCGTAAAAGGGATCATTTGAAACAGGTCCTATATGCTAGATTAAGAGTTATTTGGCATCTTTAGTTGTGAATGATACAAACCTTAGAATGCATTAGAAATCAAAATATATACTGTATGGGCTGCATGATGTGACTACAGGCTATTGATGATTTCAGAAAATCACAAAAGCTTGCTCTCTGTTCCTTACCTCAGGCTGCACACACTGTTCTCTCATCGATATATTATATTTTCACCTATCAGTTTAATCTTGTCTTTACTAATATGTCAAATTAGTTTAGATTTATACTGAAGAAAAATATAAACAGAACATGTAAAGTGTTGTTCCCATGTTTCATGAACTGAAATTAAAGATCCCAGAAATGTTCCATAATCACAAAAAGCATATTTCTCTCAAATGTTGTGCACAAATTTGTTTACATCCCCATTAGTGTGCATTTCTCATTTGCCAAGATAACCCATCCACCTGACAGATATGGCATATCAAGAAGCTGGTTAAACAGAATGATCATTACACAGGTGCACCTTGTGCTGGGGACAATAGAAGGCCACTCTAAAATGTGCAGTTTAGTCACACAACACAATGCCACAGATGTCTCAAGTTTTGAGGAGTGTTCAATTGGCATGCTGACTGCAGGAATGTTCACCAGAGCTGTTGCCAGAGAATTGAATGAATGAAGCTGCCTCCAACATCGTTTTAGAGAATTTGGCAGTATGTCCAACCGACCTCACAACCGCAGACCACGTGTAACCACAGCAGCCCAGGACCTACAAATCTGGCGTCTTTACCTGCGGGATCGTTTGAGACCAGCCTCCCGGACAGCTGATTAGTGAGGAATATGAGGACACTAGAGCCCTGAATACCAGACCATTGGGACCTGATGGAGGGACACTAGAGCCCTGAGTACCAGGCCATTAGGACCTGATGGAGGGACAATAGAGCCCTGAGTACCAGGGCATTTAGGACCCTGATGGAGGGGACACTAGAGCCCTGAGTACCAGGCCATTAGCGCTGATGGAGGACAATAGAGCCCTGAGTACCAGGCCATTAGGACCTGATGGAGGGACACTAGGCCGTGAGTGACCAGGCCATTAGGACCTGATAGAGTGACAATAGAGCCCTGAGTACCAGGCCATTAGGACCTGATTGGAGGTACACTAGAGCCCTGAGTACCAGGCCATTAGGACCTGATGGAGGACAATAGAGTCCTGATTACCAGGCCATTAGGACCTGATGGAGGGCCAATAGAGCCTGAGTACCAGGCCATTAGGACCTGATGGAGGGACACTAGAGCCTTGAGTACCAGGCCATTAGGACCTGATAGAGGACAATAGAGCCCTGAGTACCAGGCCACTGGAACCTGATGGAGGGGCAGTAGAGCCCTGAGTACCAGGCCATTAGGACCTGATGATTGTTAGCAAGTTGGGTAGGATACTACAAAGGCATGTCCAGAGTGCATTAGCGGAGATTACCGTGACTCAAAGGTCATGTAGAAATTTTACTGTGGTCATGTCTCTTGACTGCCAGTGTGGCAGTAATACGATCGTCGTAAAAGCACTAGCACCGACTTTGCTGATAACTTCATTATTGAGGAAAAATGTGCTTATTGACAACTGTGATATGTGACTGTATCACCTAGCTATCTTAAGATGCATGCACTAACTAACTGTAAGTTGCTCTTGATAAGAGTGTCTGCTTAATGTCTGAAATGTAAATGACAAGGCAGTGAGAAGTTACAAGTGAATCCTGTTATTTTACTGAGAGACAGTGACAATACAGCTCCGTACATACACAGCATTTTAATGAGTTTTAATGAGCAGGCTTTCTTTCATGATTTGTTTTATTTTGACTGGAGCAAGATTGAGCTTTGACAATACGCCTTAAGGAGGATATTATTGTGTCAAGTGTGGCGTGTGTTTGAGTGAGTGTGTGTGTGTATGTGTATGTGTGTGTGTGTGGGCAGGTTCAGGTTGGCGGTTTGCATCCTGTGACCGGCATACAGGTGGTTGGGAGGAGAGTGAAGGTGTGAAACACACTTCTTGCGGAGGCGTAATTGTCTCTGTCTCTCAGTAAAATAACAGGATTCACTTGTAACTTCTCACTGCCTTGTCATTTACATTTCAGACAATAAGCAGACGCTCTTATCAAGAGCAACTTACAGCTAGTTAGTGCATGCATCTTAAGATAGC
>NW_024604291.1:0-2990 GCF_018296145.1 Oncorhynchus tshawytscha | reverse complement strand
TTTGGACGGTGTGTGTGTGTTTGAGGTGAGTGTGTTTGGAGGTGAGTGTGTTTGGAGGAGTGTGTTTGGAGGTGAGTGTGTTTGGAGGTGTGTGTGTTTGGAGGTGAGTGTGTTTGGGTGAGTGTGTTTGAGGTGAGTGTGTTTGGGTGAGTGTGTTTGGACGTGAGTGTGTTTGGAGGTGAGTGTGTTTGGAGGTGTGTGTGTTTGATTGAGTGTGAGTGTGTGTTTGGACGTGAGTGTGTTTGGGTGAGTGTGTTTGGAGGTGATGTGTGTTTGGAGGTGAGTGTGTTTGGAGGTGAGTGTGTTTGAGGTGAGTGTGTTTGGGGAGTGTGTGTTTGAGGTGAGTGTGTTTGGAGGTGAGTGTGTTTGGGTGAGTGTGTTTGGAGATGAGTGTGTTTGAGGTGTGTGTTTGGAGGTGAGTGTGTTTGGAGGTGTGTGTTTGGAGGTGTGTGTTTGGAGGTGTGTGTGTTTGGAGGTGAGTGTGTTTGGAGGTGAGTGTGTTTGGAGCGTTTGTGTTGTGAGTGTGTTTGAGGTGTGTGTGTTTGGGTGAGTGTGTTTGGAGTGTGAGTGTGTTTGTTTGTGTTTGGGTGAGTGTGTTTGGAGGTGTGTGTGTTTGGAGGTGAGTGTGTTTGGAGGTGAGTGTGTTTGAGGTGAGTGTGTTTGGAAAGTGTGTTTGGGTGAGTGTGTTTGGAGGTGTGTGTTTTTGGGTGAGTGTGTTTGGACGTGTGTGTGTTTGGAGGTGAGTGTGTTTGAGGTGTGTGTGTTTGGGTGAGTGTGTTTGGACGTGTGTGTGTGTTTGGGTGAGTGTGTTTGGAGGTGTGTGTGTTTGGGTGAGTGTGTTTGGAGGTGTGTGTGTTTTGGGTGAGTGTGTTTGGAGGTGTGTGTGTTTGGGTAGTGTTTGGGCGTGTGTGTGTTTGGGTGAGTGTGTTGGAGGTGTGTGTGTTTGGTGAGGTGTTTGGATGTGTTTTTAGGTGAGTGTGTTTGGAGGTGAGTGTGTTTGGAGGTGTGTGTGTGTTGGGACTGAGTGTGTTTGGAGTGTGTGTGTGTGTGTTGGGTGAGTGTGTTTGGAGTGTGTTTGTGTGTGTGTTGTGTTGTGTTTGAGGCTGCAGTGTGTGTTTGGAGGTGAGTGTGTTTGGAGGTGTTTGTGTTTGGAGGTGAGTGTGTTTGGAGGGCGTGAAACATTTGGAGGTGAGTGTGTTTGAGTGTGAGTGTGTTTGGAGGTGAGTGTGTTTGGAGGTGAGTGTGTTTGGGTGAGTGTGTTTGGGTGAGTGTTTGAGTGTGTAAACTGTTTGGAGGTGAGTGTGTTTGGAGTGAGTGTGTTTGGTGTAGTGTGTGAGCTGTTTGGAGGTGAGTGTGTTTGGAGGTGTGTGTGTTGGGGTGAGTGTGTTTGGAGGTGAGTGTTTGGGTGATGTGTTTGATTTTGGAGGAGTGTGTTTGGAGGTGTGTGTGTTTGGAGGCCTGTGTTTGGAGGTGAGTGTGTTTGAGGTGAGTGTGTTTGGAGTGTGAGTGTGTTTGGGTGAGGTGTTTGGAGTTTGGAGATGAGTGTGTTTGGAGGTGTGCTCAACCTTTGGGTGAGTGTGTTTGGACTGTGTGTGTGTTTAGGGTGAGTGTGTTTGGACGTGTGTGTGTTTGGGTGAGTGTGTTTGGAGGTGGTGTGTGTGTTTGGAGTGTGGAGGTGTGTGTGTTTGGGTGAGTGTGTTTGGAGGTGAGTGTGTTTGTGGGTTTGGGTGAGTGTGTTTGGAGGTGAGTGTGTTTGGAGTGTGCCGTGTGTGTTTGGGTGTGTTTGAGTGTGTTTTGGGTGAGTGTGTTTGGGTTGTGTGAGTGAGTGTGTTTGGAGTGAGTGTGTTTGGGGGTGTGTTTTTGGGTGAGTGTGTTTGAGGTTGGTGTTTGTGAGTGTGTTTGGAGGGGAGTGTGTTTGGAGGTGAGTGTGTTTGGAGGTGTGTGTGTTTGGGTGAGTGTGTTTGGAGCGTGTGTGTGTTTGGGGGTGAGTGTGTTTGGAGTGTGTGTGTTTGGGTGAGTGTGTTTGGAGTGTGTGTGTGTTTGGGTGAGTGTGTTTGGACGTGTGTGTGTTTGAGGTGAGTGTGTTTGGAGGTGTGTGTGTTTGGGTGAGTGTGTTTGGACGTGAGTGTGTTTGGGTGGTGTGTTTGGAGGTGAGTGTGTTTGGAGTGAGTGTGTTTGGAGGTGTGTGTGTTTGAGGTGAGTGTGTTTGAGTGAGTGTGTTTGGGTGAGTGATGTGTTTTGGGTGAGTGTGTTTGGAGTGTGTGTGTTTGGAGGTGAGTGTGTTTGGAGGTGTGTGTTTGGGTGAGTGTGTGTGTTTGGGTGAGTGTGTTTAGGGTTGTGTGTGTTTGGAGGCTGCTGCTGGAGATGAGTTTGGTGCCTGTTTGGGTGAGTGTGTTTGGGACGTGGTCATGTGTTTGGGGTGAGTGTGTTTGGACATGTTCTGTTATTGAGTGTGTTTTGAGGTGAGTGTGTTTGGAGGTGAGTGTGTTTGGAGGTGAGTGTGTTTGAGGTGTGTGTGTTTGGGTGAGTGTGTTTGGGTGACGGTGTGAGTGTGTTTGGGTGAGTGTGTTTGAGAGGTGTGTGTGTTTGGAGGTGAGTGTGTTTGTTTGAGGTGAGTGTGTTTGAGGTGAGTGTGTTTGAGGTGTGTGTGTTTGGGTGAGTGTGTTTGGAGGTGTGTGTGTTTGGTGAGTGTGTTTGATAGCCAGGTGTGTGTGTTTGGGTGAGTGTGTTTGGAGGTGAGGTGTGTTTGAGGTGAGTGTGGTTTGAGGTGTGTGTGTTTGGGTGGTGTGTTTGGAGTGTGTTTGTGTTTGAGTGTGTTTGGAGGTGAGTGTGTTTGGAGGTGAGTGTGTTTGGAGGTGAGTGTGTTTGAGGTGAGTGTGTTTGGGTGAGTGTGTTTGAGGTGGGAGTGTGTTTGGGTGAGTGTGTTTGGAGGTGAGTGTGTTTGAGGTGAGTGTGTTTGAGGTGAGTGTGTTTGGAGGTGAGTGTGTTTG
>NW_024604290.1:0-2988 GCF_018296145.1 Oncorhynchus tshawytscha | reverse complement strand
TGCACACATGATGATGGCAGCATTCGTGTGAAACTGAAGGCACGAACCACTGCTTTTAATCAGGGCAAGGTGTCTGGTAACATGACTGAATACAAACAGTGCAGCTATTCCCTCCGCAAGGCTATCAAACAAGCTAAGCGCCAGTACAGAGACAAAGTAGAATCTCAATTCAACGGCTCAGACACAAGAGGCATGTGGCAGGGTCTACAGTCAATCACGGACTACAGGAAGAAACCCAGCCCAGTCACGGACCAGGATGTCTTGCTCCCAGGCAGACTAAATAACTTTTTGCCCGCTTTGAGGACAATACAGTGCCACTGACACGGCCTGCAACGAAAACATGCGGTCTCTCCTTCACTGCAGCCGAAGTGAGTAAGACATTTAAACGTGTTAACCCTCGCAAGGCTGCAAGCCCAGACGGCATCCCCAGCCGCGCCCTCAGAGCATGCGCAGACCAGCTGGCCGGTGTGTTTACGGACATATTCAATCAATCCCTATACCAGTCTGCTGTTCCCACATGCTTCAAGAGGGCCACCATTGTTCCTGTTCCCAAGAAAGCTAAGGTAACTGAGCTAAACGACTACCACCCCGTAGCACTCACATCCGTCATCATGAAGTGCTTTGAGAGACTAGTCAAGGACCATATCACCTCCACCCTACCTGACACCCTTGACCCACTCCAATTTGCTTACCGCCCAAATAGGTCCACAGACGATGCAATCTCAACCACACTGCACACTGCCCTAACCCATCTGGACAAGAGGAATACCTATGTGAGAATGCTGTTCATCGACTACAGCTCGGCATTCAACACCATAGTACCCTCCAAGCTCGTCATCAAGCTCGAGACCCTGGGTCTCGACCCCGCCCTGTGCAACTGGGTTCTGGACTTCCTGACGGGCCGCCCCCAGGTGGTGAGGGTAGGCAACAACATCTCCTCCCCGCTGATCCTCAACACTGGGGCCCCACAAGGGTGCGTTCTGAGCCCTCTCCTGTACTCCCTGTTCACCCACGACTGCGTGGCCATGCACGCCTCCAACTCAATCATCAAGTTTGCGGACGACACAACAGTGGTAGGCTTGATTACCAACAATGACGAGACGGCCTACAGGGAGGAGGTGAGGGCCCTCGGAGTGTGGTGTCAGGAAAATAACCTCACACTCAACGTCAACAAAACTAAGGAGATGATTGTGGACTTCAGGAAACAGCAGAGGGAACACCCCCATCCACATCGATGGAACAGTAGTGGAGAGGGTAGCAAGTTTTAAGTTCCTCGGCATACACATCACAGACAAACTGAATTGGTCCACTCACACAGACAGCATCGTGAGGAAGGCGCAGCAGCGCCTCTTCAACCTCAGGAGGCTGAAGAAATTCGGCTTGTCACCAAAAGCACTCACAAACTTCTACAGATGCACAATCGAGAGCATCCTGGCGGGCTGTATCACAGCCTGGTATGGCAACTGCACCGCTCTCAACCGTAAGGCTCTCCAGAGGGTAGTGAGGTCTGCACAACGCATCACCGGGGGCAAACTACCTGCCCTCCAGGACACCTACACCACCCGATGCTACAGGAAGGCCTTAAAGATCATCAAGGTCATCAACCACCCGAGCCACTGCCTGTTCACCCCACTGTCATCCAGAAGGCGAGGTCAGTACAGGTGCATCAAAGCTGGGACCGAGAGACTGAAAAACAGCTTCTATCTCAAGGCCATCAGACTGTTAAACAGCCACCACTAACATTGAGTGGCTACTGCCAACACACTCTCAATGACACTGACTCTACTCCAGCCACTAATAATGGGAATTGATGGGAAATGATGTAAATATATACCTCGGATGGGGCCACAGTGTCTCCTGACCCCTCCTGTCTCAGCCTCCAGTATTTATGCTGCAGTAGTTTATGTGTCGGGGGGCTGGGGTCAGTTTGTTATATCTGGAGTACTTCTCCTGTCCTATTCGGTGTCCTGTGTGAATCCGAGTGTGTGTTCTCTAATTCTCTCCTTCTCTCTTTCTTTCTCTCTCTCGGAGGATCTGAGCCCTAGGACCTGAGCTCCAGGACTACCTGACATGATGACTCCTTGCTGTCCCCAGTCCACCTGGCCATGCTGCTGTTCCAGTTTCAACTGACCTGAGCCCTAGGACCATGCCCCAGGACTACCTGACATGATGACTCCTTGCTGTCCCCAGTCCACCTGGCCATGCTGCTGCTCTAGTTTCAACTTCCACCTGACTGTGCTGCTGCTCCAGTTTCAACTGTTCTGCCTTATTATTATTCGACCATGCTGGTCATTTATGAACATTTGAACATCTTGGCCATGTTCTGATATAATCTCCACCCGGCACAGCCAGAAGAGGACTGGCCACCCCACATAGCCTGGTTCCTCTCTAGGTTTATTCCTAGGTTTTGGCCTTTCTAGGGAGTTTTTCCTAGCCACCGTGCTTCTACACCTGCATTGCTTGCTGTTTGGGGTTTTAGGCTGGGTTTCTGTACAGCACTTTGAGATATCAGCTGATGTACGAAGGGCTATATAAATAAATTTGATTTAGATTTTTTTTTTGATTTTTTGAAATATATCACTAGCCACTTTAAACAATGCTACCTTATATAATGTTACTTACCCTACATTATTCATCTCATATGCATACGTAGATACTGTACTCTATATCATCGACTGCATCCTTATGTAACACATGTATCACTAGCCACTTTAACTATGCCACTTGGTTTACATACTCATCTCATATGTATATACTGTACTCGATATCATCTACTGTATCTTGCCTATGCTGCTCTGTACCATCACTCATTCATATATCCTTATGTACATATTCTTATCCCCTTACACTGTGTATAAGACAGTAGTTTTTTTTGGAATTGTTAGTTAGATTACTTGTTCGTTATTACTGCATTGTCGGAACTAGAAGCACAAGCATTTCGCTACACTCGCATTAACATCTGCTAACCATGTGTATATGACAAATAAA
>NW_024604289.1:0-2982 GCF_018296145.1 Oncorhynchus tshawytscha | reverse complement strand
ATAGGATGACTGGGTTAGGGTTAGGATATAGCAGGGTTAGGATACATGATGACTGGTTTATGGTTAGGATACATGATGACTGGGTTAGGTTAGGATACATGATGACTGGGTTAGGGTTAGGATATAGGATGACTGGGTTAGGGTTAGGATATAGGATGACTGGGTTAGGGTTAGGATATAGGATGACTGAGACTGTTAGGATTAGGATGACTGGTTATAGTTATGATATAGGATGACTGGGTTAGGGTTAGATACATGATGACTGGGTTCTGGTTAGGATACATGATGACTGGGTTAGGGTTAGGATTGGGTTCTGGTAGATATAGGATGACTGGGTTATGGTTAGGATATAGGATGACTGGATTAGGAGGATATGGGATGACTGGGTTTTGGATAGGAAACATGATGACTGGGTTAGGGTTAGGATATAGGATGACTGGGTTATGGTTAGGATATAGGATGACTGGGTTATGGTTATGATATAGATTGACTGGGTTATGGTTAGGATACATGATGACTGGGTTATGGTTAGGATACATGATGACTGGTTTAGGGTTAGGATACATGATGACTGGGTTATGGTTAGGATACATGATGACTGGGTTAGGGTTAGGATATAGGATGACTGGGTTAGGGTCAGGATATAGGATGACTGGGTTATGGTTAGGATATAGGATGACTGGACTATGGTTATGATAAAGGATGACTGGGTTAGTGTTAGGATATAGGATGACTGGGTTATGGTTAGGATATAGGATGACTGGGTTAGGGTTAGGATACATGATGACTGGGTTACGGTTAGGATATAGGATGACTGGGTTAGGGTTAGGATACATGATGACTGGGTTATGGTTAGGATACATGATGACTGGGTTATGGTTAGGATACATGATGACTGGGTTATGGTTAGGATATAGGATGACTGGGTTAGGGTTAGGATACATGATGACTGGGTTGTGGTTAGGATAAAGATGACTGGGTTATGGTTAGGATATAGGATGATTCAGGGTTTGGTTTGGATATAGGGATGACTGGTTTTTTGGTTATGAAACATGATGACTGGGTTAGGTTAGGGGATATAGATGACTGGGTTAGTGGTAGGATATAGACTGGGTTAGTTAGGTATAGGATGACTGGGTTTTGACTATAGAACATAGGATGACTGGGTTGTGGTTAGATATAGGATGACTGGGTTATGGACTGTTAGATTTAGGAATGGATGACTGGGTTAGGGTTAGGATACATGATGACTGGGTTAGGGTTAGGATACATGATGACTGGGCTAGTTAGAATATGATGACTGGGCCAGGTTAGGATACATGATGACCAGGCCAGGGTTAGATACATACTGGGTTAGGGTGGATATAGGATGACTGGGTGGTTAGGATAAAGAATGACTGGGTTAGGGTTAGATATAGGATGACTGGGTTATGGTTAGGATAAATGATGATGGGTTATGTGTTAGATATGAGGATGACTGGGTTATGGTTAGATACATGATGACTGGGTTAGGGTTAGGATACATGATGACTGGGTTCTGGTCAGGATATAGATGACTGGGTTAGGTTAGGATATAGGATGACTGGGTTAGAGTTAGGGGTATAGGATGACTGGGTTAGGGTTAGGATATAGATGACTGGGTTATGGTTAGGATATAGGATGACTGGGTTGTGGTTAGGATACATGATGACTGGGTTATGGTTAGGATACATGATGACTGGGTTAGGGTTAGGATACATGATGACCGGGTTAGGGTTAGACTGGGTTATGGTTAGATATAGGATGACTGGGTTGTGGTTAGATATAGGATGACTGGGTTATGGTTAGGATAAAGATGACTGCTAGTGTTAGGATATAGGATGACTGGGTTAGGGTTAGGATATAGGATGACTGGGTTAGGTTAGATATAGGATGACTGTTAGTGTTAGGATATAGGATGACTGGGTTAGGGTTAGGACATGATGACTGCTTATGGTTAGGATACAGGATGACTGGGTTAGTGGTTAGGATATATGATGACTGGGTAGTGGTTAGGATATAGGATGACTGCCAGTTAGTTAGGATACATGATGACTGGGTTTAAGGTTAGGGTTAGGATGACTGGGTTATGGTTAGATGATGACTGGGTTCTGGTTAGGATACATGATGACAGGGTATGTTAGGATACATGATGACTGCTAGGTTAGGATATAGATGACTGAGTTTTAGTTAGGAAAAAGGATGACTGGGTTAGGGGTTAGATATAGGATGACTGGGTTAGGGTTAGATACATGATGACTGGGTTTTAGGTTAGATACATGGTGACTGGGTTAAGGGTTAGAATATAGATGACTGGGTTAGGGTTAGGATACATGATGACTGGGTTCTGGTTAGGATACAGGATGAATGGGTTAGGGTTAGATATAGGATGACTGGGTTATGGTTAGGATATATGATGACTGGGTTATGGTTAGGATTCATGGTGACTGGGTTAGGGTTAGGATATAGGATGACTGCTTAGGGTTAGATACAGACTGGGTTAGGGGTTAGATGACATTAGGAATACATGACTGGGTTAGGGTTAGGATACATGATGACTGGGTTATGGTTAGGGATACATGGTACATAGATGATGACTGGGTTAGGGTTAGATATAGGATGACTGGGTTGTGGTTAGGATATACCATGACTGGGTTAGGGATTAGGATACATGATGACTGCTAGGGGACATATGGTTATCAAGACATATGATGACTGGGTTAGGCTTAGGATATATGATGACTGGGTTATGGTTAGACATAAGACCGGGTTAGGGTTAGGATATAGATGACAGGGTTGTGGTCAGGGGATGACTGTTAGATACATGATGACTGGGTTCTGGTTATGATATAGGATGACTGGGTTGTGGTTAGGATACATGATGACTGGTTACGGTTAGGATATAGGATGACTGTTAGGTTAGGATACGATGACTGGGTTGGTGGTTAGACATGATGACTGGGT
>NW_024604288.1:0-2981 GCF_018296145.1 Oncorhynchus tshawytscha | reverse complement strand
TGTTTGTTTATACAGTTTACTATAGAATACTGTAGTACTTACTACAGTGGCTTCTGTTTGTTTATACAGTTTACTATAGTACTTATGACAGTGCCTTCTGTTTGTTTATACAGTTGACTATAGAATACTATAGTACTTAACAGTGCTTTCTGTTTGTTTATACAGTTGACTATGAATACTGTGGTACTTACTACAGTGCTTTCACCTTTGTTTATACAGTTGACTATAGAATACTAAAGTACTTACTACAGGTAACTCTGTTTGTTTATACAGTTGACTATAGAGATACTGTGAGTACTTACTACAGCGCTTTCTGTTTGTTTATACAGTTGACTATAGGAATGCTATAGTATGACAGTGCTTTCTGTTTGTTTATACAGTTGACTATAGAATACTATAGTACTTACTAGTGCTCTGTTTGTTTATATTGACTATAGTTTACTATAGTGCTTTCTGTTTGTTTATACAGTTGACTATAGTACTTAGTACTTACAGTGCTTTCTGTTTGTTTATACAGTTTACTATAGAATACTATAGTACTTATAACAGTGCTTTCTGTTTGTTTATACAGTTGACTATAGAATACTGTAGTACTGTTTGTTTATCAGTAAGTTTACTACAGTGCTTTCTGTTTGTTTATACAGTTGACTATAGAATACTAAAGTACTTACTACAGTGCTTTCTGTTTGTTTATACAGTTGACTATAGAATACTGTAGTACTTACTACAGTGCATTCTGTTTGTTTATACAGTTTACTATAGTACTTACTACAGTGCTTTCTGTTTGTTTATACTACTAGAATACTATAGTACTTACTGCAGTTGCTTTCTGTTTGTTTATACAGTTGACTATAGAATACTATAGTACTTACTACAGTGCTTTCTGTTTGTTTATACAGTTTACTATAGAATACTATAGTACTTACTACAGTGCCTTCTGTTTGTTTATACAGTTTACTATAGAATAGTATAGTACTTACTACAGTGCCTTCTGTTTGTTTATACAGTTTACTATAGAATAGTACAGTACTTACTACAGTGCCTTCTGTTTGTTTATACAGCTACTATAGAATACTACAGTACTTACTACAGTGCCTTCTGTTTGTTTATACAGTTTACTATAGAATACTACAGTACTTACTACAGTGCTTTCTGTTTTTTATACAGTTTACTATAGAATACTATAGTACTTACTACAGTGCCTTCTGTTTGTTTATACAGTTTACTATAGAATACTATAGTACTTACTACAGTGCTTTCTGTTTGTTTATACAGTTTACTATAGAATACTACAATACTTACTACAGTGCTCTGTTTGTTTATACAGTTTACTATAGAATACTATACTTACTAGTGCATTCTGTTTGTTTATACAGTTTGCTATAGCACTTACTACAGTGCTTTCTGTATGTTTATACAGTTTACTATAGAATGCTATAGTACTTACTACAGTGCTTTCTGTTTGTTTATACAGTTTACAGTTTACTATAGTGCCTTCTGTTGTAATTTACTATAGTACTACAGTTACTACAGTGCTTTCTGTTTGTTTGTTTACTATAGAATACTATGAGTACTTACTACAGTGCCTTCTGTTTGTTTATACAGTTTACTATAGAATACTATAGTACTTACTACAGTCCTTTCTGTTTGTTTATACAGTTGACTATAGAATACTGTAGTACTTACTACAGTGCTTTCTGTTTGTTTATACAGTTGACTATAGAATACTATAGTACTACAGTGCTTTGTTTGTTTATACAGTTTACTATAGAATACTATAGTACTTACTACAGTGCCTTCTGTTTGTTTATACAGTTTACTATAGAATGCTATAGTACTTACTGGTGTTTGTTTATACAGTTTACTGTTTGTTTATACAGTTTTACTATAGAATAGTATAGTACTTACTACAGTGCCTTCTGTTTGTTTATACAGTTTCACTATAGAAATACTACAGTACTTACTACAGTGCCTTCTGTTGTTTATACAGTTTACTATAGAATACTACAGTACTTACTACAGTGCCTTCTGTTTTTTTATACAGTTTACTATAGAATACTACAGTACTTACTACAGTGCTTTCTGTTTGTTTATACAGTTTACTATAGAATACTATAGTACTTATAACAGTGCTTTCTGTTTGTTTATACAGTTGACTATAGAATACTGTAGTACTTACTACAGTGCTTTCTGTTTGTTTATACAGTTGACTATAGAATACTACAATACTTACTACAGTGCTTTCTGTTTGTTTATACAGTTTACTATAGAATACTATAGTACTTACTACAGTGCATTCTGTTTGTTTATACAGTTTACTATAGTACTTACTACAGTGCTTTCTGTATGTTTATACAGTTTACTATAGAATACTATAGTACTTACTACAGTGCTTTCTGTTTGTTTATACAGTTTACTATAGAATACTATAGTACTTATAACAGTGCTTTCTGTTTGTTTATACAGTTGACTATAGAATACTGTAGTACTTACTACAGTGCTTTCTGTTTGTTTATACAGTTGACTATAGAATACTAAAGTACTTACTACAGTGCTTTCTGTTTGTTTATACAGTTGACTATAGAATACTGTAGTACTTACTACAGTGCTTTCTGTTTGTTTATACAGTTGACTATAGAATACTATAGTACTTACTACAGTGCATTCTGTTTGTTTATACAGTTTACTATAGAATACTATAGTACTTACTACAGTGCCTTCTGTTTGTTTATACAGTTGACTATAGTACTTACTACAGTGCTTTCTGTTTGTTTATACAGTTGACTATAGAATACTGTAGTACTTACTACAGTGCTTTCTGTTTGTTTATACAGTTGACTATAGAATACTATAGTACTTACTACAGTGCTTTCTGTTTGTTTATACAGTTGACTATAGAATACTGTAGTACTTACTACAGTGCTTTCTGTTTGTTTATACAGTTGACTATAGAATACTATAGTACTTACTACAGTGCATTC
>NW_024604287.1:0-2980 GCF_018296145.1 Oncorhynchus tshawytscha | reverse complement strand
ACTGCCCTGCTATCATGACAACAGTTAAACAAGTAGGCAGGAAACCATACTGAAACTGCTCCCTGCCCTATCATGACAACAGTTAAACAAGTGGGCAGGAAACCATACTGAAACTGCTCCCTGCTATCACGACAACAGTTAAACAAGTGGGCAGGAAACCATACTGAAACTGCTCCCGCTATCATGACATAAGTTAAACAGAGGTGCTAGGAAACCACGACTACTCCCTGCTATCATGACAACAGTTAAACAAGTGGGCAGGAAACCATACTGAAAACTGCTCCCTGCTATCATGACAACAGTTAAACAAGTGAGGAAACCATACTGAAACTGCTCCCTGCTATCATGACAACAGTTAAACAAGTGGGGAGGAAACCATACTGAAACTACTCCCTGCTATCACGACAACAGTTAAACAAGTAGGCAGGAAACCATACTGAAACTGCTCCTGCTATCATGACAACAGTTAAACAAGTGGGAGGAAACCATACTGAAACTACTCCCTGCTATCACGACAACAGTTAAACAAGTGGGCAGGAAACCATACTGAAACTGCTCCCTGCTATCACGACAACAGTTAAACAAGTGGGCAGGAAACCATACTGAAACTACTCCCTGCTATCATGACAACAGTTAAACAAGTGGGGAGGAAACCATACTGAAACTGCTCCCATACTGCTACTCACATGACAACAGTTAAACAAGTGGGCAGGAAACCATACTGAAACTGCCCCTGCTATCACGACAACAGTTAAACAAGTGGGCAGGAAACCATACTGAAACTGCTCCTGCTATCATGACAACAGTTAAACAAGTGGGGAGGAAACCATACTGAAACTGCTCCCTGCTATCACACAACAGTTAAACAAGTAGGCAGGAAACCATACTGAAACTGCTCCCTGCTATCACAACAACAGCCAAGTGGGGAGGAAACCCCTACTTTTTTTCGGAAATTCTGTTAAAACAAGTCGGCAGGAAAACCATACTGAAACTGCTCCCTGCTATCCAGGCCAGGAAACCATGACTACTATGCTATATGACAAGTATGTGGGGAGGAAACCACTACAGAAACGCTCCCTCCAAAACTGCTTAAATCACGGAAACTGCTCCCTGCTACTATAACAGAACAAGTGGGGAGGAAACCATACTGAAACTACTCCCTCATCGACAACAGTTAAACAAGTAGGCAGGAAAACCATACTGAAACTCACTGGAGATGGAAAACAAGTGGGAGGAAACTATACTGAAACTGCTCCCTGCTTCACAACAACATTGTTAAAGGTGAAAACCATACTGAAATGAGGCCGAGGTCCCTGCAGTATGACAACAGTTAAACAGGATGAAAACCAGTCTTCTCATTTGATTCTGACAACAGTTAAACAAGTTTGGGGAGGAAACTTGGTAGATCACGACCAAAGTGGCAAAACCATACTGAAACTACTCCCCTCCATGACAACAGTTAAACAAGTGGGGAGGAAACATTGAAACTGCTCCCTGCTATCATGACAACAGAAACATTTTTTCCATACTGAAACTGCTCCCTGCTATCGACAACAGTTAAACAAGTGGGCAGGAAACCATACTGAAACTGATCCTTATCATGACAACAGTTAAACAAGTGGGGAGGAAACCATACTGAAACTACTCCTGCATCACGAAACAGTTAAAACAAGTAGGCAGGAAACCATACTGAAACTGCTCCTGCTATCACGACAACAGTTAAAACAAGTGGGCAGGAAACCATATGAAACGCTATTTTTCACGACAACAGTTAAACAAGTGGGCAGGAAACCATACTCGAAACTGCTCCCCGCTATCATGACATAAGTTAAACAAGTGGGGGAGGAAACCATACTGAAAAACTACTCCCTGCTATCATGACAACAGTTAAACAAGTAGGCAGAAACCATACTGAAAACTGCTCCCTGCTATCATGACAACAGTTAAACAAGTGGGCAGGAAAACCATACTGAAACTGCTCCCTGCTATCACGACAACAGTTAAACAAGTGGGAGGAAACCATACTGAAACTACTCCTGCTATCACGACAACAGTTAAACAAGTAGGCAGGAAACCATACTGAAACTGCCCCTGCCATCACGGCCAACAGTTAAACAAGTGGGGAGGAAACCATACTGAACTGCTCCTGCTATCATGACAACAGTTAAACAAGTGTGCAGGAAACCATACTGAAACTGCTCCCTGCTATCACGACAACAGTTAAACAAGTGTGCAGGAAACCATACTGAACACTCCCTGCTATCATGACAACAGTTAAACAAGTGGGCAGGAAACCATACTGAAACTGCTCCCTGCTATCACGACAACAGTTAAACAAGTGGGGAGGAAACCATACTGAAACTACTCCCTGCTATCACGACAACAGTTAAACAAGTAGGCAGGAAACCATACTGAAACTACTCCCTGCTATCACGACAACAGTTAAACAAGTGGGGAGGAAACCATACTGAAACTACTCCCTGCTATCACGACAACAGTTAAACAAGTGGGCAGGAAACCATACTGAAACTGCTCCCTGCCATCACGACAACAGTTAAACAAGTGGGCAGGAAACCATACTGAAACTACCCCTGCTATCATGACAACAGTTAAACAAGTGGGGAGGAAACTATACTGAAACTGCTCCCCTGCCCTGCTATCATGACAACAGTTAAACAAGTGGGAGGAAACCATACTGAAACTACTCCCTGCTATCATGACAACAGTTAAACAAGTGGGCAGGAAACCATACTGAAACTGCTCCCTGCTATCACGACAACAGTTAAACAAGTGGGCAGGAAACCATACTGAAACTGCTCCTGCTATCACGACAACAGTTAAACAAGTGGCAGGAAACCATACTGAAACTACTCCCTGCTATCACAACAACAGTTAAACAAGTGGGGAGGAAACCATACTGAAACTGCTCCTGCTATCATGACAACAGTTAAACAAGTGGGCAGGAAACCATACTGAAACT
>NW_024604286.1:0-2978 GCF_018296145.1 Oncorhynchus tshawytscha | reverse complement strand
CAATGTTGCAACTTGCTGAAAACTGTCCACAATGTTCATTTCATCTCAAATAGACAGCACAGCAAAAATTGGACATCCAGAGTGCAACAAACATGATTTAGAGCTTGTTTATGGAAAAGTGCTTATTTCTGTATTTCCATGTGCAACTTGCTGAAAACTGTCTACAATGTTCATTTCATCTCAAATAGACAGCACAGCAAAAATTGGACATCCAGAGTGCAACAAACATGATTTAGAGCTTGTTTATGGAAAGTGCTTATTTCTGCATTTCAATGTTGCAATGTTCATTTCATCTCAAATAGTCAGCACAGCAAAAATTGGACATCCAGAGTTCAACAAACATGATTTTAAGAGCTTGTTTATGGAAAAGTGCTTATTTCTGTATTTCCATGTTGCAACTTGCTGAAAACTGTCCACAGTGTTCATTTCAACTCGAATAGACAGCACAGCAAAAATTGGACATCCAGAGTGCAACAAACATGATTTAGAGCTTGTTTATGGAAAAGTGCTTATTTCTGTATTTCCATGTTGCAACTTGCTGAAAACTGTCTACAGTGTTCATTTCATCTCAAATAAGACAGCACAGCAAAATTGGACATCCAGAGTGCAACAAACATGATTTAGAGCTTGTTTATGGAAAAGTGCTTATTTCTGTATTTCCATGTTGCAACTTGCTGAAAACTATCTACATTTCATCTCAAATAAGACAGCACAGCAAAATTGGACATCCAGAGTGCAACAAACATGATTTAGAGCTTGTTTATGGAAAAGTGCTTATTTCTGTATTTCCATGTTGCAACTTGCTGAAAACTATCTACAATGTTCATTTCATCTCAAATAGACAGCACAGCAAAAATTGGACATCCAGAGTGCAACAAACATGATTTAGAGCTTGTTTATGGAAAAGTGCTTATTTCTGTATTTCCATGTTGCAACTTGCTGAAAACTATCTACAATGTTCAGTTCATCTCAAATAAGACAGCACAGCAAAAATTGGACATCCAGAGTGCATCAAACATGATTTAGAGCTTGTTTATGGAAAAGTGCTTATTTCTGAATTTCAATGTTGCAACTTACTGAAAACAGTTTGCAGTGTTTTCATAACATCTCAAATAAACATAACAAAAACATTTTTTTTATCCAGAGTGCATCAAACATGATTTAGAGCTTGTTTATGGAAAAGTGCTTATTTCTGTATTTTCATGTTGCAACTTGCTGAAAACTGTCCACAATGTTCATTTCATCTCAAATAGACAGCACAGCAAAAATTGGACATCCAGAGTGCATCAAACATGATTTAGAGCTTGTTTATGGAAAGTGCTTATTTCTGCATTTCAATGTTGCAACTTACTGAAAACAGTTTGCAGTGTTTTCATAACATCTCGAATAAACATAACAAAAACATTTTTTTATCCAGAGTGCATCAAACATGATTTAGAGCTTGTTTATGGAAAAGTGCTTAATTCTGTATTTTCATGTTGCAACTTGCTGAAAACTGTCCACAATGTTCATTTCAACTCGAATAGACAGCACAGCAAAAATTGGACATCCAGAGTGCATCAAACATGATTTAGAGCTTGTTTATGGAAAAAGTGCTTATTTCTGCATTTCAATGTTGCAACTTACTGAAAACAGTTTGCAGTGTTTTCATTTCATCTCGAATAAACATAACAAAAAATTTTATCTCATATCCAGAGTGCATCAAACATGATTTAGAGCTTGTTTATGGAAAAGTGCTTATTTCTGTATTTCCATGTGCAACTTGCTGAAAACTGTCTACAATGTTCATTTCATCTCAAATAGACAGCACAGCAAAAATTGGACATCCAGAGTGCAACAAACATGATTTAGAGCTTGTTTATGGAAAAGTGCCTATTTCTGTATTTCCATGTTGCAACTTGCTGAAAACTGTCCACAATGTTAATTTCATCTTAAATAGACAGCACAGCAAAAATTGGACAGCCTGAGTGCATCAAACATGATTTAGAGCTCGTTTATGGAAAAAAAGTTATTTCTGTATGTTGCAACTTGCTGAAAACTGCGCACAATGTTCATTTCATCTCAAATAGACAGCACAGCAAAAATTGGACATCCAGAGTGAATCAAACATGATTTAGAGCTTGTTTATGGAAAGTGCTTATTTCTGCATTTCAATGTTGCAATGTTCATTTCATCTCAAATAGTCAGCACAGCAAAAATTGGACATCCAGAGTTCAACAAACATGATTTTAAGAGCTTGTTTATGGAAAAGTGCTTATTTCTGTATTTCCATGTTGCAACTTGCTGAAAACTGTCTACAAATGTTCATTTCATCTCAAATAGACAGCACAGCAAAAATTGGACATCCAGAGTGCAACAAACATGATTTAGAGCTTGTTTATGGAAAAGTGCTTATTTCTGTATTTCCATGTTGCAACTTGCTGAAAACTATCTACAATGTTCAGTTCATCTCAAATAAGACAGCACAGCAAAAATTGGACATCCAGAGTGCATCAAACATGATTTAGAGCTTGTTTATGGAAAAGTGCTTAATTCTGTATTTTCAATGTTGCAACTTGCTGAAAACTGTCTACAAATGTTCATTTCATCTCAAATAGACAGCACAGCAAAAATTGGACATCCAGAGTGCAACAAACATGATTTAGAGCTTGTTTATGGAAAAGTGCTTATTTCTGTATTTCCATGTTGCAACTTGCTGAAAACTGTCCACGGTGTTCATTTCAACTCGAATAGACAGCACAGCAAAAATTGGACATCCAGAGTGCAACAAACATGATTTATAGCTTGTTTATGGAAAAGTGCCTATTTCTGTATTTCCATGTGCAACTTGCTGAAAACTGTCTACAATGTTCATTTCATCTCAAATAGACAGCACAGCAAAAATTGGACATCCAGAGTGCAACAAACATGATTTAGAGCTTGTTTATGGAAAAGTGCCTATTTCTGTATTTCCATGTTGCAACTTGCTGAAAACTGTC
>NW_024604285.1:0-2975 GCF_018296145.1 Oncorhynchus tshawytscha | reverse complement strand
AGCTAGATCTACACTCTCTATTGTATTATGACAGACCAGGTAGATATACGGTCTCTATTATATTATGACAGACCAGCTAGATCTACTGGTCTCTAAAATATTATGACAGACCAGCTAGATCTACTGTCTCTATTGTATTATGACAGACCAGCTAGATGTACTGTCTCTATTGTATTATGACAGACCAGCTAGATCTACAGTTTCTATTATATTATGACAGACCAGCTATATCTACTGTCTCTATTATATTATGACAGACCAGGTAGATCTACTGTCTCTATGTCCCTATTATATTATGACAGACCAGCTAGATCTACTGTCTCTATTATATTATGACAGACCAGCTAGATCTACTGTCTCTATGTCTCTATTATATTATGACAGACCAGCTAGATCTACTGTCTCTATTATATTATGACAGACCAGGTAGATCTACTGTCTCTATTATATTATGACAGACCAGCTAGATCTACTGTCTCTATTATATTATGACAGACCAGCTAGATCTACTGTCTCTATTATATTATGACAGACCAGCTAGATCTACTGTCTCTATTATATTATGACAGACCAGCTAGATCTACTGTCTCTATTATATTATGACAGACCAGGTAGATCTACTGTCTCTATTATATTATGACAGACCAGGTAGATCTACTGTCTCTATTATATTATGACAGACCAGCTAGATCTACTGTCTCTATTGTATTATGACAGACCAGCTAGATCTACTGTCTCTATTATATTATGACAGACCAGCTAGATCTACTGTCTCTATTATATTATGACAGACCAGGTAGATCTACTGTCTCTATTATATTATGACAGACCAGCTAGATCTACTGTCTCTATTATATTATGACAGACCAGCTAGATCTAATGTCTCTATTATATTATGACAGACCAGCTATATCTACTGTCTCTATTATATTATGACAGACCAGGTAGATCTACTGTCGCTATTATATTATGACAGACCAGCTAGATCTACTGTCTCTATTGTATGACATACCAGCTAGATCTACAGTCTCTATTATATTATGACAGACCAGCTAGATCAACTGTCTCTATTATATTATGACAGACCAGCTAGATCTACTGTCTCTATTATATTATGACAGACCAGCTAGATCTACTGTCTCTATTATATTATGACAGACCAGCTAGATATTATGACAGACCAGCTATTACTGTATTATGACAGACCAGGTAGATCTACTGTCTCTATTATATTATGACAGACCAGCTAGATCTACTGTCTCTATTATATTATGACAGACCAGGTAGATATACGGTCTCTATTATATAATGACAGACCAGCTAGATCTACTGTCTCTATTATATTATGACAGACCAGCTAGATCTACTGTCTCTATTATATTATGACAGACCAGCTAGTTCTACTGTCTCTATTATATTATGAGAGACCAGGTAGATCTACTGTCTCTATTATATTATGACAGACCAGCTAGATCACTGTGTCTATTATATTATGACAGACCATCTAGATCACTGTCTCTATTATAATATGACAGCTAGCTAGATCTACTGTCTCTATTATATTATGACAGACCAGGTAGATCTACTGTCTCTATTATATTATGACAGACCAGCTAGATCTACTGTCTCTATTATATTATGACAGACCAGGTAGATCTACTGTCTCTATTATATTATGACAGACCAGCTAGATCTACTGTCTCTATTGTATGACATACCAGCTAGATCTACAGTCTCTATTATATTATGACAGACCAGCTAGATCAACTGTCTCTATTATATTATGACAGACCAGCTAGATCTACTGTCTCTATTATATTATGACAGACCAGGTAGATCTACTGTCTCTATTATATTATGACAGACCAGCTAGATCTACTGTCTCTATTATATTATGACAGACCAGCTAGATCTACTGTCTCTATTATATTATGACAGACCAGCTAGATCTACTGTCTCTATTATATTATGACAGACCAGCTAGATCTACTGTCTCTATTATATTATGACAGACCAGCTAGATCTACTGTCTCTATGTCTCTATTATATTATGACAGACCAGCTAGATCTACTGTCTCTATTTTATTATGACAGACCAGGTAGATCTACTGTCTCTATTATATTATGACAGACCAGCTAGATCTACTGTCTCTATTATATTATGACAGACCAGCTAGATCTACTGTCTCTATGTCTATTATATTATGACAGACCAGCTAGATCTACTGTCTCTATTGTATTATGACAGACCAGGTAGATATACGGTCTCTATTATATTATGACAGACCAGCTAGATCTACTGTCTCTATTGTATTATGACAGACCAGGTAGATCTACTGTCTCTAAAATATTATGACAGACCAGCTAGATCTACTGTCTCTATTATATTATGACAGACCAGCTAGATCTACTGTCTCTATTGTATTATGACAGACCAGCTAGATCTACAGTTTCTATTATATTATGACAGACCAGGTAGATCTACTGTCTCTATTATATTATGACAGACCAGCTAGATCTACTGTCTCTATGTCCCTATTATATTATGACAGACCAGCTAGATCTACTGTCTCTATTATATTATGACAGACCAGCTAGATCTACTGTCTCTATGTCTCTATTATATTATGACAGACCAGCTAGATCTACTGTCTCTATTATATTATGACAGACCAGGTAGATCTACTGTCTCTATTATATTATGACAGACCAGCTAGATCTACTGTCTCTATTATATTATGACAGACCAGCTAGATCTACTGTCTCTATGTCTCTATTATATTATGACAGACCAGCTAGATCTACTGTCTCTATTATATTATGACAGACCAGGTAGATCTACTGTCTCTATTATATTATGACAGACCAGGTAGATCTACTGTCTCTATTGTATTATGACAGACCAGCTAGATGTACTGTCTCTATTGTATTATGACAGACCAGCTAGATCTACTGTCTCTTTTATGTTATGACAG
>NW_024604284.1:0-2969 GCF_018296145.1 Oncorhynchus tshawytscha | reverse complement strand
TGTCTCTATTACAATATGACAGACCAACTAGATCTACTGTCTCTATTATATTATGACAGACCAGCTAGATCTACTGTCTCTATTACAATATGACAGACCAGCTAGATCTACTGTCTCTATTATATTATGACAGACCAGCTAGATCTACTGTCTCTATTATAATATGACAGACCAGCTAGACCTACTGTCACAATTATAGTATGACAGACCAGCTAGATCTACTGTCTCTATTATATTATGACAGACCAGCTAGATCTACTGTCTCTATTATAATATGACAGACCAGCTAGACCTACTGTCACAATTATAGTATGACAGACCAGCTAGATCTACTGTCTCTATTATATTATGACAGACCATCTAGATCTACTATCTCTATTATAATATGACAGACCAGCTAGACCTACTGTCACAATTATAGTATGACAGACCAGTTAGATCTACTGTCTCTATTATATTATGACAGACCAGCTAGATCTACTGTCTCTATTACAATATGACAGACCAGCTAGATCTACTGTCTCTGTAATATGACAAACCAGCTAGATCTACTGTCTCTATTATATTATGACAGACCAGCTAGATCTAATGTCTCTATTATATTATGACAGACCAGCTAGATCTACTGTCTCTATTATATTATGACAGACCAGCTAGATCTACTGTCTCTATTATATTATGACAGACCAGCTAGATCTACTGTCTCTATTATAATATGACAGACCAGCTAGAGCTACTGTCACAATTATAGTATGACAGACCAGCTAGATCTACTGTCTCTATTATATTATGACAGACCAGCTAGATCTAATGTCTCTATTATATTATGACAGACCAGCTAGATCTACTGTCTCTATTATATTATGACAGACCAGCTAGATCTACTGTCTCTATTATAATATGACAGACCAGCTAGACCTACTGTCACAATTATAGTATGACAGACCAGCTAGATCTACTGTCTCTATTATATTATGACAGACCAGCTAGATCTACTGTCTCTATTACAATATGACAGACCAGCTAGATCTACTGTCTCTATTATATTATGACAGACCAGCTAGATCTACTGTCTCTATTATATTATGACAGACCAGCTAGATCTACTGTCTCTATTATAATATGACAGACCAGCTAGATCTACTGTCTCTATTATATTATGACAGACCAGCTAGATCTACTGTCTCTATTATAATATGACAGACCAGCTAGATCTACTGTCACAATTATAGTATGACAGACCAGCTAGATCTACTGTCTCTATTATATTATGACAGACCAGCTAGATCTACTGTCTCTATTATAATATGACAGACCAGCTAGACCTACTGTCACAATTATAGTATGACAGACCAGCTAGATCTACTGTCTCTATTATATTATGACAGACCAGCTAGATCTACTGTCTCTATTACAATATGACAGACCAGCTAGATCTACTGTCTCTATTATATTATGACAGACCAGCTAGATCTACTGTCTCTATTATATTATGACAGACCAGCTAGATCTACTGTCTCTATTATAATATGACAGACCAGCTAGATCTACTGTCACAATTATAGTATGACAGACCAGCTAGATCTACTGTCTCTATTATATTATGACAGACCAGCTAGATCTACTGTCTCTATTATAATATGACAGACAGCTAGATCTACTGTCTCTATTATAGTATGACAGACCAGCTAGATCTACTGTCTCTATTATATTATGACAGACCAGCTAGATCTACTGTCTCTATTATATTATGACAGACCAGCTAGATCTACTGTCTCTGTTATATATGACAGACCAGCTAGATCTACTGTCTCTATTATATTATGACAGACCAGCTAGATCTACTGTCTCTATTATATTATGACAGACCAGCTAGATCTACTGTCTCTATTATATTATGACAGACCAGCTAGATCTACTGTCTCTATTATAATATGACAGACCAGCTAGATCTACTGTCTCTATTATATTATGACAGACCAGCTAGATCTACTGTCTCTATTATAATATGACAGACCAGCTAGACCTACTGTCACAATTATAGTATGACAGACCAGCTAGATCTACTGTCTCTATTATATTATGACAGACCAGCTAGATCTACTGTCTCTATTACAATATGACAGACCAGCTAGATCTACTGTCTCTATTATATTATGACAGACCAGCTAGATCTACTGTCTCTATTATAATATGACAGACCAGCTAGATCTACTGTCTCTATTATATTATGACAGACCAGCTAGATCTACTGTCTCTATTATATTATGACAGACCAGCTAGATCTACTGTCTCTATTACAATATGACAGACCAGCTAGATCTACTGTCTCTATTATATTATGACAGACCAGCTAGATCTACTGTCTCTATTATAATATGACAGACCAGCTAGATCTACTGTCTCTATTATATTATGACAGACCAGCTAGATCTACTGTCTCTATTATATTATGACAGACCAGCTAGATCTACTGTCTCTATTATAATATGACAGACCAGCTAGATCTACTGTCTCTATTATAATATGACAGACCAGCTAGATCTACTGTCTCAATTATATTATGACAGACCAGCTAGATCTACTGTCTCTATTATATTATGACAGACCAGCTAGATCTACTGTCTCTATTATATTATGACAGACCAGCTAGATCTACTGTCTCTATTATATATGACAAACCAGCTAGATCTACTGTCTCTATTATATTATGACAGACCAGCTAGATCTACTGTCTCTATTATATTATGACAGACCAGCTAGATCTACTGTCTCTATTATATTATGACAGACCAGCTAGATCTACTGTCTCTATTACAATATGACAGACCAGCTAGATCTACTGTCTCTATTATATTATGACAGACCAGCTAGATCTACTGTCTCTATTACAATATGACAGACCAGCTAGATCTACTGTCTCTATTATATTATGACAGACCAGCTAGATCTACTGTCTCTATTACAAT
>NW_024604283.1:0-2968 GCF_018296145.1 Oncorhynchus tshawytscha | reverse complement strand
TAGTAAGCCTGTTTCAAAACCTTCACTAATTAATATTCTCCATTGAGTGGCTTAGTGAGCTGCTTTGAACCCAGGAGTAAAAAGCCTAATCTGGGTCCAGGAAACCAATCTAATGTCTATGATCAACATATCAAAGACATACTGTACTCTACTGTACTGCAGTGAGCAGTATGGGGGTGGAATGTAGCTCTGCCTACACGTTTCATCTGCTCCATTGGTTTACATTCACCTGGAGTGCAGCACTAATGCAGTGCAGCCATGCAGTGCTCTGTTGTCGGGGTACGAGGAGAGATTTAGGTTTACTGTAATTAGGCTATAAATCAGTGGGCTGACTGAGCGGGGTTGTTACAGTAGAGATGACCTTAGGTTGCAACAGAGGAGGTATAGGATCCATAGGGCCTTTATTGTCCCCAAGTGATGATGTCAGGTTGGAACACTGGAGATAGGAACCTAGTTACAGTATATAGTTTAATTTATTAGATCATTAAAAGTAGTAGGCTGCTCCAGCTGGAGGCAACATTACAGCTAGTGAACAGTGGAGAGAGTGGAGAAAGGACAGTAGTGTCCCTTAGGATGATAGTGTCCCTTAGTGATGATGTCAGGGTTGGAACAGTGGAGATAGGATTGTACCCTTAGTGATGATGTCAGGGTTGGAACAGTGGAGATAGGATGGTAGTGTCCCTTAGTGATCATCTCACTAGGGTTCTTCTCTCCATCCTCTCTACAGTGAGAAAGGCTGACACACAGATCCACATTGTTGTTGAAAAGGAGAAGGACAGAGGGTGTTATTACTTCCTAAGCTCTGGCTACTGACTTTGAGCAGCATTCTCTATGTGCAGTTGGACAGTAGCAACATTCTAACAGTTCATAGCCACCATAAAGGCAGCTGAAAGTCTGTGGCCAGAGCTTTACACATCCTTCTATCACCCTGTTAGCACAGCAAACCAATACCTCATTTTATTTTGATCCTTTATTTTAACTAGGCAAGTCTGTTACGATCAAATTCTTTACAATGACGGCCTACCCGGCCAAACCAGGAAGATGCTGGGCCAATTTTGCACCGCCCTATGGGACTCCCAATCACGGCCAGATGATGCAGCCTGGATTCAAACCAGGTACTGCAGTGACACATCTTGCATTGAGATGCAGTGTCTTAGACCACTGCGCCACTTGGGAGCAGTGACTGAACACCATAGAATGTGACCTTCAAATGATCTCTGCTCATTACTGTCTATGAAGCTCGTATTGCTTCCACTTGAGAGCGAAGTCAGAGATGCCCGCTGTGTTGATTCAGCTGGCAGAGATTCAGAGATGCCCGTCAAAATGCCAGCCTTCAGCAGAACAGAACACATTGGGGAGAAGGGCAATCCCTTTTCATTACGTTTATTGTTTTGTAGTGTTTAGTGTTTAGTCGTGTTTAGTGTTTAGTCGTGTTTACGTTTTTGTTTAATAAATATGGATCGCAATCGACACGCTGCAGTTTGGTCCGACTCTCCTTCATCACCACTAGAAAACCGTTACAGAATCACCCACCACCAACGGACCAAGCAGCGTGTTAACAGGCAGGAACCACAGGAGAGGCAACAGAGGCAGCAGCAGCAGGAGCAGCAGCAGCTGCAGTGGGAGAGGCTGCACCACCTGGAGAAATGGACATGGGAGGAAGAACTGGACGGTAAGGACCCTGGGCTCAGCCTGGAGAATATCGCCGCCCCAAGGAAGAACTGGAGGCGGCGAAAGCTGAGAGCGCAGATATGAGGAGGCAGCACGGCGTAGCGGATGGAAACCTGAGAATCAGCCCCAAAATTTCTTGGGGGGCTCAGGGAGAGTGTGGCAGAGTCAGGAGTCAGACCTGAGCCAACTCTCCCTGTTTATCGTGAGGAGCCAAGGAGGAGACCAGAACCAGAGACTGTGAAGAGTTAATGGGGAAATTGGAGGAGAGAGAAATGAGGAGTTGCTGTGTTGGTGCTTGCTGGTGAAGTTGGTGCCAGCCTCACGCACCAGGCCTCCTGTGCACATCCCTAGCCTTGCACATCCTGTGCCAACACTGCTCTCAAGATCTCCAGTACGCTTTCACGGTCTAGCCCATCCTGTGCCACCTCCACACTCCAGTCCTCCGGTAGCAGCTCCCCGCTCCAGGCTTCCTGTGCGTGTCCTCGATCCAGTACCACCAGTTCCAGCACCATGCACCAGGCCTTCAGTGTGCCTCGCCTGTTCAGCGCAGCCAGCGCTTTTCTCCTCTCCTGCGCTGCTGGAGTCTCCCCGCCTGTTTAGCGCAGCCAGAGCCTTTCTCCTCTACAGCGCTGCCGGATCCTCCCGCCTGTTCAGCGCAGCCAGAGCCTTCCTCCTCTACAGCGCTGCCGGAGCCTCCCGCCTGTTTAGCGCAGCCAGAGCCTTTCTCCTCTCCTACGCTGCCGGAGTCTCCCGCCTGTTCAGCGCAGCCAGAGCTGCCTGCCTGCATGGAGCAGCCAGAGCTGTCAGTCCGCATAGAGCAGCCAGAGCTGTCAGTCTGCATGGAGCAGCCAGAGCTGTCAGTCTGCATGGAGCAGCCAGAGCTGTCAGTCTGCATGGAGCAGCCAGAGATGTCAGTCTGCATGGAGCAGCCAGAGCTGTCAGTCTGCATGGAGCAGCCAGAGCTGCCAGTCTGCAAGGAGCAGCCAGAGCTGTCAGTCTGCATGGAGCAGCCAGAGCTGTCAGTCTGCATGGAGCAGCCAGAGCTGCCAGTCTGCATGAAGCAGCCAGTCTGCATGGAGCAGCCAGAGCTGTCAGTCTGCATGGAGCAGCCAGAGCTGCCAGTCTGCATGGAGCAGCCAGAGCTGCCAGTCTGCATGAAGCAGCCAGAGCTGTCAGTCTGCATGGAGCAGCCAGAGCTGCCAGTCTGCATGGAGCTGCCAGTCTGCAAGGAGCAGCCAGAGCTGTCAGTCTACATGAAGCAGCCCGAGCTGCCAGTCTGCATGAAGCAGCCAGTCTA
>NW_024604282.1:0-2964 GCF_018296145.1 Oncorhynchus tshawytscha | reverse complement strand
TGTTAAAAAAACATGTTACTTGTGCCTTAATCTATCCCTTTATGTTTCTTCCCCCATCTTGCATGGTCCTCCAGTGATCTGATGGGACACATGTTATCTGATGAATATTATGTGATAGATCAGTCATTCCATGTGCACAGCTCTCTGGCAAGCATGGGCCGGTTGCAATCCCAGCATGGCAGAATCTGCCACTAATCTGCTTCTGCCTCTCTCTCTCTTTACAGTTTTACACTGCTCTCTGTCTGCCTAGTCAGACCTACAATTACCCAGCTTTTCATTCAGCAAAGCTTGCCCATAATACTGCAATTAGGAACGCATACAATTTCTTGTGGGCGGTGTGGCCTGCTTGTCTTCAACTAAGCTATCCTCCCTCCTTCCCTCCATCAGTGTCCAGGCCTCCCAATTCCTATCAGTGGCCTCACCATGTCCCAATGGAGCTGACTGGAAGTCAGGAGATCAGTGCCAAATCTGACTCACACACACTAAATGAAGCTTAGTATGGAGAGCTATGACTAAGGTTTTTATATTTGTATATATAACTACGGTCCTAGAGATTTTCCTGATGGCATTATATGGAAGGAAGAACTGGCTGTATGGAGGACTTCATCGAGAGGTCAGAAAGGGCTGGAGTAAAATGAGGACGGGGCTTAGGTAAAATGAGGACCGGGCGCAGTAAAATGAGGACCGGCTTAGTAAAATGGGGACCGGGGCTTGCAAAATGAGAAAAGGGCTTGGTAAAATGAGGACCGGCTTAGTAAAATGAAGACGGGCTTTTGGTAAAATGAGGACTAGACTTGGTAAAATGAGGACCGGGCTTGCAAAGTGAGGACCGGCTTGCAAATGAGGACCGGGCTTGGTAAAATTAGAAAGGCTTGGTAAAATGAGGAAAGGGTTGGTAAAATGAGGACCGGCTTGGTAAAATGAGGAAAGGGCTTGGTAAAATGAGGAAAGGGCTTGGTAAAATGAGGGACCGCTTGGTAAAATGAGGACGGGCTTGGTAAAATGAGGAAAGGGTTTGGAAAATGAGGACAGGGCTTGGTAAAATGAGGAAAGGGCTTGGTAAAATGAGGAAAGGGCTTGGTAAAATGAGGAAAGGGCTTGGTAAAATGAGGACCGGCTTGGTAAAATGAGGAAAGGGCTTAGTAAAATGAGGAAAAAGGGCTTAGTAAAATGAGGACTGGGCTTAGTGGAAATGAGGAAGGGCTTGGTAAAATGAGGAAAAGGGCTTGATAAAATGAGGACCGGGCTTGGTAAAATGATGACCGGGCTTAGTAAAATGAGGAAAGGGCTTGGTAAAATGAGGAAAGGGCTTAGTAAAATGAGGACCGGCTTGTAAAATGAGGAAAGGGCTTGTAAAATGAGGAAAGGCTGGTAAAATGAGGACCGGGCTTGGTAAAATGAGGACCGGGCTTGGTAAAATGAGGAAAGGGCTTGCAAAATGAGGACCGGGCTTGATAAAATGAGGAAAGGGCTTGGTAAAATGAGGAAAGAACTTGGTAAAATGAGGACCGGACTTGTAAAATGAGGAGCGGGCTTGGTAAAATGAGGACTGGGTTTGGTAAAATGAGGACCAGACGAGTAAAGTGAGGACCGGGCTTGGTAAAATGAGGACCGGCTTGGTAAAATTAGGAAAGGGCTTGGTAAAAATGAGGAAAGGGCTTAGTAAATGAGGACCGGCTTAGTAAAATGAGGACCCGGCTTGGTAAAATGAGGGAAAGGGCTTGGTAAAATGAGACAGGGCTTAGATAAAATGAGGAAAGGGCTTAGTAAAATAGGAAAGGGTTGCAAAATGAGGACCGGGCTTGGTAAAATGAGGACCGGGCTTGAAAAAATGAGGAAAGGGCTTGGTAAAAATGAGGAAAGGGCTGGTAAAATGTGAGGACCGGGCTTGCAAATGAGGACTGAAGGGTAAAATGAGAAAGGGCTTGATAAAATGAGGACCCGGGCTTAGTAAAATGATGACCGGCTTGTAAAATGAGAAAGGGTTTAGTAAAATGAGGAAAGGGCAGTAAAATGAGGACCGGGCGGGTAAAATAAGGAAAGGGCTTGGTAAAATGGAGGAAAGGGTTTGAAAATGAGGACTGGGCTTAGTAAAATGAGGACAGACTTGGTAAAATGAGGAAAAAGGGCTTGGTAAAATGAGACAGGCTTGTAAACGAGGAAAGGGCTTGGTAAAATGAGGAAAGGGCTTAGTAAAATGAGGACCGACTTGGTAAATGAGGACCGCTTGGTAAAATGAGGAAAGGGCTTGGTAAAATGAGGAAAGGCAAATGGAAAATGAGGACAGGGCTTGGAAATGAGGACCAGGCTTAGTAAATGAGGAAAGAACAAATGAGGACCGGCTTGAGTAAAATGAGGACCGGGCTTTGGTAAAATGAGGACCGGGCTTGGTAAAATGAGGACCGGGCTTAGTAAAATGGGACCGGGCTTGCAAAATGAGGACCGGCTGCAAATGAGGACCGGGCTTGGTAAAATGAGGACCGGGCTTGGTAAAATGAGGACCGGGCTTGGTAAAATGAGGACCGGGCTTGGTAAAATGAGGACCGGGCTTGGTAAAATGAGGACCGGGCTTGGTAAAATGAGGAAAGGGGCTTGGTAAAATGATGACCGGGCTTGGTAAAATGAGGAAAGGGCTTGGTAAAATGAGGAAAGGGCTTGTTAAAATGAGGACTGGGCTTGGTAAAATGAGGAAAGGGCTTGGTAAAATGAGGACCGGGCTTGGTAAACTGAGGACTGGGCTTGAGTAAAATGAGGACCCGGGCTTGATAAAATGAGGACCGGGCTTGGTAAACTGAGGACTGGGCTTGGTAAAATGAGGACCGGGCTTGGTAAAATGAGGACCGGGCTTGTTAAAATGAGGACCGGGCTTGGTAAAATGAGGCTTTGATCCTATCGGCACAAACAAACCACAGTCACACATCTGTTTATTTCCTGACTTTTTTGGGAGATAACTTACCACGTCTT
>NW_024604281.1:0-2964 GCF_018296145.1 Oncorhynchus tshawytscha | reverse complement strand
ACTGTCATTATATTACCCTGGTCTACCATCTACTGTCATTATATTACCCTGGTCTCCCATCTACTGTCATTATATTACCCTGGTCTATATTACCCTGGTTTATATTACCCTGGTCTACCATCTACTGTCATTATAATACCCTGGTCTACCATCTACTGTCATTATATTACCCTGGTCTACCCTCTACTGTCATTATATTACCCTACGCTCCCCTGGTCTCCCATCTACTGTCATTATATTACCCTGGTCTACCATCTACTGTCATTATATTACCCTGGTCTACACTCTACTGTCATTATATCACCCTGGTCTACCATCTACTGTCATTATATTACCCTGGTCTACCATCTACTGTCAATATATTACCCTGGTCTACACTCTACTGTCATTATATCACCCTGGTTTACCAACTACTGTCATTATATTACCCTGGTCTACCATCCCCTGTCATTATATTACCCTGGTCTACCATCTACTGTCATTATATTACCCTGGTCTACCATCTACTGTCATTATATTACCCTGGTCTACCATCCCCTGTTATTATATTACCCTGGTCTAAACTCTACTGTCATTATATTACCCTGTTCTACCAACTACTGTCATTATATTACCCTGGTCTACCATCCCCTGTCATTACATTACCCTGGTCTAAACTCTACTGTCATTATATTACCCTGGTCTGCCATCTACTGTCATTATATTACCCTGGTCTACCATCTACTGTCATTATAATACCCTGGTCGACCCTCTACTGTCATTATATTACCCTGGTCTACCATCTACTGTCACTATATTACCCTGGTCTACCATCTACTGTCATTATATTTCCCTGGTCTACCATCTACTGTCATTATATTACCCTGGTCTACCATCTAATGTCATTATTATTTCCCTCGTCTACCATCTACTGTGATTATATTACCCTGGTCTACCATATACTGTCATTATATTACCCTTGTCTACCATCTACTGTCATTATATTACCCTGGTCTCTAATGTCATTAAATTACCCTGGTCTACGATCCACTGTCATTATATTACCCTGGTCTACCATCTACTGTCATTATATTACCCTGGTGTACCCTCTACTGTCACTATATTACCCTGGTCTATCTACTGTCATTATATTACCCTGGTCTACCATCTACTGTCATTATATTACCCTGGTCTACCATCTACTGTCATTATATTACCCTGGTCTACCATCTCCTGTCATTATATTACCCTGGTCTACCATCTACTGTCATTATATTACCCTGGTCTACCATCTACTGTCATTATATTACCCTGGTCTACCATCTACTGTCATTATATTACCCTGGTATCCCCTCTACTGTCATTATATTACCCTGGTCTACCATCTACTGTCATTATATTACCCTACTCTCCCATCTACTGTCATTATATTACCCTGGTGTACCCTCTACTGTCACTATATTACCCTGGTCTATCTACTGTCATTATATTACCCTGGTCTACCATCTACTGTCATTATATTACCCTGGTCTACCCTCTACTGTCATTATATTACCCTACCTCCCTCTGTCATTATATTACTCCTCCCATCTACTGTCATTATATTACCCTGGTCTACCATCTACTGTCATTATATTACCCTGGTCTACACTCTACTGTCATTATATCACCCTGGTCTACCATCTACTGTCATTATATTACCCTGGTCTACCATCTACTGTCAATATATTACCCTGGTCTACACTCTACTGTCATTATATCACCCTGGTTTACCAACTACTGTCATTATATTACCCTGGTCTACCATCTACTGTCATTATATTAACCTGGTCTCTACTGTCATTATATTACCCTGGTCTACCGTCTACTGTCATTATATTACCCTGGTCTACCCTCTACTGTCATTATATTACCCTACTCTCCCCTGGTCTCCCATCTACTGTCATTATATTACCCTGGTCTACATTCTACTGTCATTATATTACCCTGGTCTACACTCTACTGTCATTATATCACCCTGGTCTACCATCTACTGTCATTATATTACCCTGGTCTACCATCTACTGTCATTATATTACCCTGGTCTCTCCTGTCATTATATTACCCTGGTCTACCATCTACAGTCATTATATCACCCTGGTCTGCCATCTACTGTCATTATACTACCCTGGTCTACCCTCTACTGTCACTATATTACCCTGGTCTATCTACTGTCAATATATTACCCTGGTCTACCATCTACTGTCATTATATTACCCTGGTCTACCCTCTACTGTCATTATATTACCCTGGTCTCTACTGTCATTATATTTCCCTGGTCTACCATCTACTGTCATTATATTACCCTGGTCTACCCTCTACTGTCATTATATTACCCTGGTCTCTACTGTCATTATATTACCCTGGTCTACCATCCACTGTCATTGTATAACCCTGGACTACCATCTACTGTCATTATATTACCCTGTTCTACCATCTACTGTCATTATATTACCCTGGTCTACCATCTACTGTCATTATATTACCCTGGTCTACCCTCTACTGTCATTATATTACCCTACTCTCCCTGGTCTCCCGTCTACTGTCATTATATTACCCTGGTCTCTACTGTCATTATATTACCCTGGTCTACCATCCACTGTAATTATACAACCCTGGACTACCATCTACTGTCATTATATTACCCTGTTCTACCATCTACTGTCATTATATTACCCTGGTCTACCTTCTACTGTCATTATATTACCCTGGTCTACCCTCTACTGTCATTATATTACCCTACTCTCCCTGGTCTCCCGTCTACTGTCATTATATTACCCTGGTCTACCATCTACTGTCATTATATTACCCTGGTCTACACTCTACTGTCATTATATCACCCTGGTCTACCATCTACTGTCATTATATTACCCTGGTCTACCATCTACTGTCAATATATTACCCTGGTCTACACTCTACTGTCATTATATCACCCTGGTCTACCAT
>NW_024604280.1:0-2959 GCF_018296145.1 Oncorhynchus tshawytscha | reverse complement strand
TGTCTCTATTTCATTATGACAGACCAGCTAGATCTACTGTCTCTATTATATTATGACAGACCAGCTAGATCTACTGTCTCTATTATATTATGACAGACCAGCTAGATCTACTGTCTCTGTAAATTGACAAACTAGCTAGATCTACTGTCTCTATTATAATATGACAGACCAGCTAGATCTACTATCTGTAATATATTATGACAAACCAGCTAGATCTACTGTCTCTATTATAATATTACAGACCAGCTAGATCTACTGTCTCTATTATATTATGACAGACCAGCTAGATCTACTGTCTCTATTATATTATGACAGACCAGCTAGATCTACTGTCTCTTTTTCATTATGACAGACCAGCTAGATCTACTGTCTCTATTATAATATGACAGACCAGCTAGATCTACTATCTCTATTATAATATGACAGACCAGCTAGATCTACTGTCTCTATTATATTATGACAGACCTGCAAGATCTACTGTCTCTGTAATATGACAGACCAGCTAGATCTACTGTCTCTATTATATTATGACAGACCAGCTAGATCTACTGTCTCTATTATATTATGACAGACCAGCTAGATCTACTGTCTCTATTATATTATGACAGACCAGCTAGATCTACTGTCTCTATTATATTATGACAGACCAGCTAGATCTACTGTCTCTATTATATTATGACAGACCAGCTAGATCTACTGTCTCTATTATATTATGACAGACCAGCTAGATCTACTGTCTCTATTATATTATGACAGACCAGCTAGATCTACTGTCTCTATTATATTATGACAGACCAGCTAGATCTACTGTCTCTATTATATTATGACAGACCAGCTAGATCTACTGTCTCTATTATAATATGACAGACCAGCTAGATCTACTGTCTCTATTATATTATGACAGACCAGCTAGATCTACTGTCTCTATTATATTATGACAGACCAGCTAGATCTACTGTCTCTATTATATTATGACAGACCAGCTAGATCTACTGTCTCTATTATATTATGACAGACCAGCTAGATCTACTGTCTCTATTATATTATGACAGACCAGCTAGATCTACTGTCTCTGTATATATGACAGACCAGCTAGATCTACTGTCTCTATTATATTATGACAGACCAGCTAGATCTACTGTCTCTATTATATTATGACAGACCAGCTAGATCTACTGTCTCTATTATATATGACAGACCAGCTAGATCTACTGTCTCTATTATAATATGACAGACCAGCTAGATCTACTGTCTCTATAATATGACAAACCAGCTAGATCTACTGTCTCTATTATATTATGACAGACCAGCTGGAGATCTACTGTCTCTATTATTTTGACAGACCAGCTAGATCAGTCTCTACAGACCAGCTAGATCTACTGTCTCTATTATATTATGACAGACCAGCTAGATCTACTGTCTCTATTATATTATGACAGACCAGCTAGATCTACTGTCTCTATTATATTATGACAAACCAGCTAGATCTACTGTCTCTATTATATTATGACAGACCAGCTAGATCTACTGTCTCTATTATATTATGACAAAGCTAGATCTAGCTAGACAGACCAGCTCTACTGTCTCTATTATATTATGACAGACCAGCTAGATCTACTGTCTCTATTATATTATGACAGACCAGCTAGATCTACTGTCTCTATTATATATGACAGACCAGCTAGATCTACTGTCTCTATTATATTATGACAGACCAGCTAGATCTACTGTCTCTATTATATTATGACAGACCAGCTAGATCTACTGTCTCTATTATATTATGACAGACCAGCTAGATCTACTGTCTCTATTATATTATGACAGACCAGCTAGATCTACTGTCTCTATTATATTATGACAGACCAGCTAGATCTACTGTCTCTATTATATTATGACAGACCAGCTAGATCTACTGTCTCTGTTATATGACACACCAGCTAGATCTACTGTCTCTATTATATTATGACAGACCAGCTAGATCTACTGTCTCTATTATATTATGACAGACCAGCTAGATCTACTGTCTCTATTATATTATGACAGACCAGCTAGATCTACTGTCTCTATTATATTATGACAGACCAGCTAGATCTACTGTCTCTATTATATTATGACACAGCTAGATCTACAGCTAGATCTACTGTCTCTATTATATTATGACAGACCAGCTAGATCTACTGTCTCTATTATATTATGACAGACCAGCTAGATCTACTGTCTCTATTATATTATGACAGACCAGCTAGATCTACTGTCTCTATTATATTATGACAACCAGCTAGATCTACTGTCTCTATTATATTATGACAGACCAGCTAGATCTACTGTCTCTATTATATATGACAAACCAGCTTGATCTACTGTCTCTATTATATTATGACAGACCAGCTAGATCTACTGTCTCTATTATATTATGACAGACCAGCTAGATCTACTGTCTCTATTATATTATGACAGACCAGCTAGATCTACTGTCTCTATTATATATGACAGACCAGCTAGATCTACTGTCTCTATTATATTATGACAGACCAGCTAGATCTACTGTCTCTATTATATTATGACAGACCAGCTAGATCTACTGTCTCTGTAATATGACAGACCAGCTAGATCTACTATCTCTATTATAATATGACAGACCAGCTAGATCTACTGTCTCTATTATAATATGACAGACCTGCAAGATCTACTGTCTCTGTAATATGACAAACCAGCTAGATCTACTGTCTCTATTTTATTATGACAGACCAGCTGGATGTACTGTCTCTATTATTTTTTGACAGACCAGCTAGATCTATTGTCTCTATTATATTATGACAGACCAGCTAGATCTACTGTTTCTATTATATTATGACAGACCAGCTAGATCTACTGTCTCTGTAAATTGACAAACTAGCTAGATCTACTGTCTCTATTATACTATGACAGACCAGCTAGATCTACTATCTCTATTATATTA
>NW_024604279.1:0-2956 GCF_018296145.1 Oncorhynchus tshawytscha | reverse complement strand
AGGTTAATAAACAGGCTGGAGCTAGAACCTTGTTGTCGCGCGTCCTTATTTTAGATCATACTACAGTTTGACATGTTTTTACAAACTTTTATTGTACTTTTTAAAAACTTTGTCTGGACTTTGTGCCCGCACCTTGTGCAATCGGATTACTGGACTAAACGTGCGAACAAAAAGGGGGTTTTTGGTCATAAAGAGGGACATTATCGAACAAAACAAACATTTATTGTTTAACATGGAGACCTGGGAGTGCCACCAGATGATCAGAGGTAAGTGATTAATTTTAATCGCTATTTCTGACTTTTGTGACACCTCTCCTTGGTTGGAAAATGGCTGTATGGTTCTGTGGCTAGGGGCTGACCTAACAATTGTTTGGTGTGCTTTCGCCGTAAAGCCTATTTGAAACAGGACAATATGGCTGGATTTACAACAAGTTTATCTTTGAAATGGTGTATAATACTTGTATGTTTGAGGAATTTTAATTATGGGATTTCTGTTGTTTTTAATCTGGCGCCCTGCAATTTCACTGGCTGTTGTCGAGGTGGGACGCACTTGTACCAGAGAGGTTAACAAGAAATTTGTGGAGTGGTTGAAAAACGAGTTTTAAGGACTCCAACCTAAGTGTATGTAAACTCTGACTGTGTGTGTGTGTATGTATATATATATATAAATAAATATGCAACCATTTAAACAACTGCATTAGCATGAGAAGTAAAAACTTGTTTTACTTACTGATCAAAAAGTGGATCTTCTCCTTCCAAAAACATTTCTTCCGCGCTGGAATCAAAACACTGGTCACTCGCAGAGTCCTCATCCATTCCTTCTGTGTCACTCTCCTGGTCAATTTCTGCAATAATATCATCAAAATGATTATACTTGGACTGAGATTTAGCTTTTCCACTCTTAGTAACCATGTTTAACTTTTTCAGACTTGAGAAGTCTGTAGAAGAGAAGGAACTGCTGTGAAACGTAAACTACCGTGCATCTGGTTTCCTTTCACCAGAGAATGAACTCTGTTGTGCACAGCTCTAGCATGATGGCTGTTTGTCCTACAAACGGTGTTCACATACTGCTGGAAATCCCAGCTCATTGGCTGTCTAGCGAGGTTTCAAAACCATAGGTGGTCATTGGTCCAAGAACCTTCATGGGCTAATTCATGTCTTGTATAGCCAATACGTAATGTAGAATTATGAAACATGTTTTTATTTTATTTTTAATTTAATTTAATTTTACCTTTATTTAACCAGGTAGGCAAGTTGAGAACAAGATCTCATTTACAATTGCGACCTGGCCAAGATAAAGCAAAGCAGTTCGACAGATACAACGACACAGAGTTACACATGGAGTAAAACAAACATACAGTCAATAATACAGTATAAACAAGTCTATATACAATGTGAGCAAATGAGGTGGGAAGGGAGGTAAAGGCAAAAAAGGCCATGGTGGCAAAGTAAATACAATATTGCAAGTAAAACACTGGAATGGTAGTTTTGCAATGGAAGAATGTGCAAAATAGAAATAAAAATAATGGGGTGCAAAGGAGCAAAATAAATAAATAAATAAAAATTAGATACAGTTGGGAAAGAGGTAGTTGTTTGGGCTAATATATAGGTGGGCTATGTACAGGTGCAGTAATCTGTGAGCTGCTCTGACAGTTGGTGCTTAAAGCTAGGGAGGGAGATAAGTGCTTCCAGTTTCAGAGATTTTTGTAGTTCGTTCCAGTCATTGGCAGCAGAGAACTGGAAGGAGAGGCGGCCAAAGAAAGAATTGGTTCTGGGGGTGACTAGAGAGATATACCTGCTGGAGCGTGTGCCACAGGTGGGAGATGCTATGGTGACCAGCGAGCTGAGATAAGGGGGGACTTTGCCTAGCAGGGTCTTGTAGATGACATGGAGCCAGTGGGTTTGGCGACGAGTATGAAGCGAGGGCCATCCAACGAGAGCGTACAGGTCGCAATGGTGGGTAGTATATGGGGCTTTGGTGACAAAACGGATTGCACTGTGATAGACTGCATCCAATTTGTTGAGTAGGGTATTGGAGGCTATTTTGTAAATGACATCGCCAAAGTCGAGGATTGGTAGGATGGTCAGTTTTACAAGGGTATGTTTGGCAGCATGAGTGAAGGATGCTTTGTTGCGAAATAGGAAGCCAATTCTAGATTTAACTTTGGATTGGAGATGTTTGATATGGGTCTGGAAGGAGAGTTTACAGTCTAACCAGACACCTAAGTATTTGTAGTTGTCCACGTATTCTAAGTCAGAGCCGTCCAGAGTAGTGATCTTGGACAGGCGGGTAGGTGCAGGTAGCGATCGGTTGAAGAGCATGCATTTAGTTTTACTTGTATTTAAGAGCAATTGGAGGCCACGGAAGGAGAGTTGTATGGCATTGAAGCTTGCCTGGAGGGTTGTTAACACAGTGTCCAAAGAAGGGCCTGAAGTATACAGAATGGTGTCGTCTGCGTAGAGGTGGATCAGAGACTCACCAGCAGCAAGAGCGACCTCATTGATGTATACAGAGAAGAGAGTCGGACCAAGAATTGAACCCTGTGGCACCCCCATAGAGACTGCCAGAGGTCCGGACAGCAGACCCTCCGATTTGACACACTGAACTCTATCAGAGAAGTAGTTGGTGAACCAGGCGAGGCAATCATTTGAGAAACCAAGGCTGTCGAGTCTGCCGATGAGGATGTGGTGATTGACAGAGTCGAAAGCCTTGGCCAGATCAATGAATACGGCTGCACAGTAATGTTTCTTATCGATGGCGGTTAAGATATCGTTTAGGACCTTGAGCGTGGCTGAGGTGCACCCATGACCAGCTCTGAAACCAGATTGCATAGCAGAGAAGGTATGGTGAGATTCGAAATGGTCGGTAATCTGTTTGTTGACTTGGCTTTCGAAGACCTTAGAAAGGCACGGTAGGATAGATATAGGTCTGTAGCAGTTTGGGTCAAGAGTATCCC
>NW_024604278.1:0-2956 GCF_018296145.1 Oncorhynchus tshawytscha | reverse complement strand
TACATGTGAATACAGTTCATGGATAGGTTGCAGTTCACACAGTTCAGCTCATGTGAGGGGGGAGGATGTTGTTGGGCAGCGTTATTTGTTTGATTAAATTGGTTGTAATGAACCCCCCTCTTCTCTGTGTGTTTCCTAACGGTTACCGTGCAAAGATGAAGGTTGTTTCACCTCCTGACCCCAATACCAGAGAGGAGTTCTTGAAATGTGAGTAAATATCTACACACAACTATAAATACGGTTTCACTAGCCTGCCTGACCCACACACAAATGCGTGCAGGTATACAGACACATGCAAACACAATGTTTTATTTCAAAATAATTTCAGATTCCTGCCAGCTCACATTGGACCCCAACACAGCTAATAGATATCTGCGTCTGTCTGAGGGGAACAGGAAGGTGACCAGGAGTGAAAATGCTGAGTCCTATCTTCACCATCCAGACAGATTTAACTTCTACTGCCAGCTGCTGTGTAAAGAAGCTTTGTCTGGAACCTGCTACTGGGAGGTAGAAAGGAGTGGGAGCAAGTGTAAAGTTGCCGTGTCTTATAAAGGGATCTGCAGGAGAGGAGATGGAGTGGATGTTAGCTTTGGACGAAATTATCAGTCCTGGACTTTGGTCTGTGATCCGTCTATCTGCTATTTCAGGCACAATAATATCAATACTGATATCCCTACCCCCCTGCTCCTCCAGAGTAGGAGTGTACCTGGACCACAAGGCAGGAACTCTGTCCTTCTACAGTGTCTCTGACAAGATGACCCTCCTCCACAGAGTCCAGACCACATTCACTCAGCCCCTCTACCCTGGATTCTGGGTTGGTCCTGGTTATGGATCATCTGTGAAGATACTGACACCAATATAGTAAATTAACAAAGTTGTATCTACACTCATTGACTTTCAGTGTGTTCATAAGCATCGTAAAATATTTTTTCAGCCTGACACAATAACATAATACCTTTCTGAAAACAGTAATACAATCTACAAGTGAGTGCACTATTCAGAGGATGCAGTCCATTTCAACGAAAGGATTTACTTCGTTAGACATCAGCTTTGCACAAGCTCCATTGACAATGACAGTTTGCATTGTTTGCTGAAATAAATTCTGTGCAATCTGATGTAGCTCATGGAATGGATGTTTCTTTTGTAGTATACTCATTTGTTGAGTTGATGTTTTAAATGGCTTCCGGTCCACAGTTATGGAGCTTTGACTTGAAGGTCATGGCTGTTCCTAGTAATGTCATTCAATCTCAAACTTACAATAAGAAAGTTCTCTCTCTCTATCTATGGTTGTGACAGACCACTTATAGCCCCTCTGCTGGCCAGACCTGGTATCTGATACATGAGTTCAGATCCCAGGAAGTGAAATGTTATATGGGTTGGTAGGAGCCACTCTAAGCCTACTCCTCAGCACAATTGGAAACGAAACTCATCTCTTTCAGCTCAGTCTGCTTTTTCAAAATGGCAGAAGCCATGGACTCAATCAGTTGTTCAATCTGTTTGGAGATACTGAAGGATCCAGTGACTATTCCCTGTGGACACAGCTACTGTATGGACTGTATTAAATGCTTCTGGGATCAGAAGCTTGTCTGCAGCTGCCCCCAGTGCAGACAGATGTTCCCTACAAGGCCTGTTCTGAACAAAAACACTGTCATTGCAGAACTGGTGGAAACACTGACAGAAATAAATACGAAGAAGATTCACAAGGTGAGACTTGAGGTGAGTTCTGTACCATCACTCATTCATATATCTTTATGTACATATTCTGTATCCCTTTACACTTGTGTGTATAAGGTAGTAGATTTGGAATAGTTAGGTTAGATTACTCGTTGGTTACTACTGCATTGTCGGAACTAGAAGCACAAGCATTTCGCTACACTCGCATTAACATCTGCTAACCATGTGTATGTGACAAATACATTTGATTTGATTTGTGTGTTGACAACTCACATGTAGCTTATTGAATTAGCAGATTCCTAGACTAAAGCCAATGAGGAGCCCGTGCAGGGCCTCATTCAAACACCACTGAGTCCCACTGTGGGGGAATAGGCTATCTGGGGTCCTGGTGTGAGCTGAGTGAATGGGTGGGATGATAATAATAATAATCATTCTTTGTGCCTCTTTTTTTGTGTCTTGCATGAACTCAACAACACAGCATCACCACATTTAGCGCTTAAAGGGATATATATATATATTTAACCGGGCAAGTCGGTTAAGAACAAATTCTTATTTACAATGACAGCCTACCACGGCCAAACCCTAACCCGGACGACGCTAGGCCAATTGTGCCAAACCCTAACCCGGACGACGCCAGGCCAATTGTGCCAAACCTTAACCCGGACGATGCTAGTCCAATTGTGCACCACCCTATGGGACTCCTAATCATGTCCGTTTGTGATACAGCTTGGAATCGAACTAGGGTCTGTAGTGACGCCTCGGGTACTGAGATGCAGTGCCATTGACTGCTGCGCCACTTGCGATCCCCTAATAGTTCACCCTAATTATAAAATGACATGTTGATTTTCATACCCTGTAAGCAGTCTATGGACAAGGTATGACGACAATGAATGCTTGGTTTAGTTTCTCTAGCACTTTTTTCCATATGCTAACGTTTTAGCATTTGTGGCACAAATCCTTTTAAGTCATGGTACCAATATTAGCATTTTCCGCGCATTATGTTTAAATCATCTATAAGTAACTTTGTTGAGTTTCACAATCAATTTGAAATGCTTTTGGATGATTTGGACATGATGCGTGAAAAATACTTATATCGGTACCATGACTTGAATGGGATTTGTACAACAAATACTAAAACGTTAGCATTTGGAAACAGTTCCAGGGAAATAAAACAAAAGCATGGATTGCTGCCATACTGCTCACTCCAGGGTTAGGAAAACCAATGTGTCATTTTGTAATTTTGGTAAACTATCCATTCAAATGCATACGCCAATGTAGATCA
>NW_024604277.1:0-2956 GCF_018296145.1 Oncorhynchus tshawytscha | reverse complement strand
TGAAAGGCTCGGCATACGCATACTCAAGCTCACTGGCTATCATTCTGGCAAATGAGAAATAAGTGCACTCAGGCTATCCGGAAGGCCAAAGGTAGTTACTTTAAGGAGCAGTACTCTCTCTGTGGGTCTAACCCCAAAAAGTTCTGGAAAATGGTTCAAGACCAGGAGAATAAACCCTCCTCCTCCCAGCTGCCCATGTCCCTTAATATTGATAATGTGGCTGTTACTGACAAGAAGCACATGGCTGAGCTCTATAATCACCACTTCATTAAGTCAGGATTCCTCCATTTAATTCTCAATTTACATCAACAACATAGCTCAGGCAGTAGGAAGCTCTCTCATCCATTTATATGCAGATGATACAGTCTTATACTCACCTGGCCCCTCCCCGTATTTTGTGCTAAATGCTCTACAACAAAGCTTTCTTAGTGTCCAACAAGCTTTCTCTACCCTTAACCTTGTTCTGAACACCTCCAAAACAAAGGTCTGGTTTGGTAAGGGAATGCCCTTCTTCCCACAGGTGTTATTACTACCTCTGAGGGTTTAGAGCTGGAGGTAGTCACATCATACAAGTACTTGGGAGTATGGCTAGACTGTGCACTGTCCTCTCAGCACATATCAAAGCTGCAGGCTAAGGTTAAATCTAGACTTGGTTTCCTGTATCGTAATCCTCATCTTTCACTCCAGCTGCCAAAATAACCCTGATTCAGATGACTATCCTACCCATGCTAGATTACGGAGACATCATTTATAGATGGGCAGGTAAGGGTGCTCGAGGGGCTAGACGTTCTTAACCATTTGGCCATCAGATTTGCCACCAATGCTCCTTATAGGACACATCATTGCATTCTATACTCATCTGTAAACTAGTCATCTCTATATACACGTCGCAAGACCCACTGGTTGATGCTTATTAATTAAACCCTCTTAGGCCTCACTCCCCCCTATCTGAGATATCTACTGCAGCCCTCATCCTCCACATTACAACACCCGTTCTGCCAGTCACATTCTGTTAAATGTCCCCAAAGCACACACATCCCTGGGTCGCTCCTCTTTTCAGTTCGCTGCAGCTAGCGACTGGAACGAGCTGCAACAGACACTCAAACTGGACTGATTTCTCAATCTCTTCATTCAAAGTCTCAATCATGGACACTCTTACTGACAGTTGTGGCTGCTTTGTGTGATGTTTTGTTGTCTCTACCTTCTTGACCTTTGTGCTGCTGCCATGTTGTGTTGCTGCCATGTTGTGTTGCTACCATGCTGTGTTGTCATGTGTTGCTGCCTTGCTATGTTGTAACGGTTTTCCTTAGGTGAAAGAGAGTCGGACCAAAATGCAGCGTTGTGATGATTCATGTTATTTTAATAAAGGAAAACTATACATGAATAAACTACCAAAATAATGAAAATGTGAAAACCGAAACAGTCCTATCTGGTGCAAACACAGAGACAGGAACAATCACCCACAAACACAGTGAAACCCAGGCTACCTAAATATGGTTCCCTATCAGAGACAATGACTAACACCTGCCTCTGATTGAGAACCATATCAGGCCAGACATAGAAATAGACAAACTAGACATGTAACATAGAATGCCCACTCAGCTCACACCCTGACCAACCAAAACATAGAAACATACAAAGCAAACTATGGTCAGGGTGTGACATATGTTGTTGTCTTAGGTCTCTCTTTATGTAGTGTTGTGTTGTTTCTCTTGTTGTTGGTGTGATTTGTCCAATATTTATATTGTATTTATTTTATTTTTTTAATCCCAGGCCACCGTCCCCGCAGGAGGCCTTTTGCCTTTTGGTAGTCCGTCATTGAAAATAACTGAATTGCCTAGTTAAATAAAGGTTAAATAAATTACAGTTGGATTTTCTAAAGTTTGACAGGTTCTGCTGCCCTCTAGTTGCTAGAGTGAGACTTACACTAGATAGGAGTGGGAACATCAGAGCCCTGTACTAAGAATCAGGTTTGAGGAGTTTGCGAGGTAACTTCATTCAACTATGAGTTCAAATCCTTAAAATAATTAGTTATTTAGAACCTGGTTCAAGGAGAACCCCTTTGGGTTCCATGTACAACCCTTTCCACAGAGGGTTCAACATGGAACCCAAAATGTATCTATGTGGAAATAAAAAAGGGTTCTCCCCGGAACCAAAAAGGGTCTCCTACGAGGACAGCCGATGAGCCATTTTGGAACCATTTTTTTCTAAGAGGGTACATACCCATCTAACTGCCTGTCAGATTGATTTAAGTGGGAAACACATCATGATCTACATCACACCTGGTCAATGAACAGCCCCCCCCCAAACCTCAAACCCCTGGCGGTTAGAGAGAGAGAGATAGGGCAGGGGAAGGAGGAGAGAGAGGCAGAGAGAGGGGGAGAGAGAGAGAGGGGAGAGAGGGAGAGGTAGGAAGAGGGAGGAAGAAAGAGATAGAGAGATTGAGAGAGAGAGGGAGTAGAGTTAGGGACACAGGGGGGAGAGAAAGAGAGACGGTTAGGGGGGGAGAGCAGGGAGAGAAAGAGAGGGAGGAAGAGTGGGAGAGAGGGAAAAGGAGGTAGAGAGAGAAATGGGGACAGAGGGAAGGAGAGAGATGGTGATAGGGATGAAGAGAGAGAGAGGAAGAGAGCATTTCCATCAGCATGTTTGGCTGCATGTCTGTTATGGTTGAGTTGACACACCGGGTCAATAACAGTTGTAATGAGTTTTGGTTCATGTTTCTGAATTGTGATTTCCATCTCTATCTGAGATGCAGAGTACATGGTGTTATCATACCTCAGACGTTTGATATTCCTATTTAATTGTCCAATGGACTTGGCCTAACAAATATATTCGGTTTAGCACATATGAAGATAACTGTGTATTTACTTCCTGTAAATTGACCAATATATTAATACTAGCTGCACTCAGCCCTATGGCAGTAAATCATTGCATCAGATTTTGCAATTCAATGCAA
>NW_024604276.1:0-2956 GCF_018296145.1 Oncorhynchus tshawytscha | reverse complement strand
GTGTACTTCCGGTTACAACCAGTGTAACCGAAAGTGGATCACATGCAGCGACCAAAAAAAAAAAACGACTCAGAAAAAGAGGGAAACGAAGCGGTCTTCTGGTCAGACTCCGGAGACGGGCACATCGTGCACCACTCCCTAGCATTCTTCTTGCCAATGTCCAGTCTCTTGACAACAAGGTTGATGAAATCCGAGCAAGGGTAGCATTCCAGAGGGACATCAGAGACTGTAACGCTCTTTGCTTCACGGAAACATGGCTAACTGGAGAGACGCAATCCGAAGCGGTGCAGCCAGCGGGTTTCTCCACGCATCGCGCCGACAGAAACAAACATCTTTCTGGTAAGAAGAGGGGCGGGGGCGTATGCCTTATGACTAACGTGACATGGTGTGATGAAAGAAACATACAGGAACTCAAATCCTTCTGTTCACCTGATTTAGAATTCCTCACAATCAAATGTAGACCGCATTATCTACCAAGAGAATTCTCTTCGATTATAATCACAGCCGTATATATCCCCCCCCAAGCAGACACATCGATGGCTCTGAACGAACTTTATTTAACTCTCTGCAAACTGGAAACGATTTATCCGGGAGGCTGCATTCATTGTAGCTGGGGATTTTAACAAGGCTAATCTGAAAACAAGACTCCCTAAATTTTATCAGCATATCGATTGCGCAACCAGGGGTGGAAAGACCCTGGATCATTGTTACTCTAACTTCCGCGACGCATATAAGGCCCTGCCCCGCCCCCTTTTCGGAAAAGCTGACCACGACTCCATTTTGTTGATCCCTGCCTACAGACAGAAACTAAAACAAGAAGCTCCCACGCTGAGGTCTGTCCAACGCTGGTCCGACCAAGCTGACTCCACACTCCAAGACTGCTTCCATCACGTGGACTGGGAGATGTTTCAGACATTGCGTCAGACAACAACATTGACGAATACGCTGATACGGTGTGCGAGTTCATTAGAACGTGCGTTGAAGATGTCGTTCCCATAGCAACGATTAAAACATTCCCTAACCAGAAACCGTGGATTGATGGCAGCATTCGTGTGAAACTGAAGGCACGAACCACTGCTTTTAATCAGGCAAGGTGTCTGGTAACATGACTGAATACAAACAGTGCAGCTATTCCCTCCGCAAGGCTATCAAACAAGCTAAGCGCCAGTACAGAGACAAAGTAGAATCTCAATTCAACGGCTCAGACACAAGAGGTATGTGGCAGGGTCTACAGTCAATCACGGACTACAGGAAGAAACCCAGCCCAGTCACGGACCAGGATGTCTTGCTCCCAGGCAGACTAAATAACTTTTTTGCCCGCTTTGAGGACAATACAGTGCCACTGACACGGCCTGCAACGGAAACATGCGGTCTCTCCTTCACTGCAGCCGAAGTGAGTAAGACATTTAAACGTGTTAACCTCGCAAGGCTGCAGGCCCAGACGGCATCCCCAGCCGCGCCTCAGAGCATGCGCAGACCAGCTGGCCGGTGTGTTTACGGACATATTCAATCAATCCCTATACCAGTCTGCTGTTCCCACATGCTTCAAGAGGGCCACCATTGTTCCTGTTCCCAAGAAAGCTAAGGTAACTGAGCTAAACGACTACCGCCCGTAGCACTCACATCCGTCATCATGAAGTGCTTTGAGAGACTAGTCAAGGACCATATCACCTCCACCCTACCTGACACCCTTGACCCACTCCAATTTGCTTACCGCCCAAATAGGTCCACAGACGATGCAATCTCAACCACACTGCACACTGCCCTAACCCATCTGGACAAGAGGAATACCTATGTGAGAATGCTGTTCATCGACTACAGCTCGGCATTCAACACCATAGTACCCTCCAAGCTCGTCATCAAGCTCGAGACCCTGGGTCTCGACCCCCGCCCTGTGCAACTGGGTACTGACTTCCTGACGGGCCGCCCCCAGGTGGTGAGGGTAGGCAACAACATCTCCTCCCCGCTGATCCTCAACACTGGGGCCCCACAAGGGTGCGTTCTGAGCCCTCTCCTGTACTCCCTGTTCACCCACGACTGCGTGGCCATGCACGCCTCCAACTCAATCATCAAGTTTGCGGACGACACAACAGTGGTAGGCTTGATTACCAACAACGACGAGACGGCCTACAGGGAGGAGGTGAGGGCCCTCGGAGTGTGGTGTCAGGAAAATAACCTCACACTCAACGTCAACAAAACTAAGGAGATGATTGTGGACTTCAGGAAACAGCAGAGGGAACACCCCCCATCCACATCGATGGAACAGTAGTGGAGAGGGTAGCAAGTTTTAAGTTCCTCGGCATACACATCACAGACAAACTGAATTGGTCCACTCACACAGACAGCATCGTGAGGAAGGCGCAGCAGCGCCTCTTCAACCTCAGGAGGCTGAAGAAATTCGGCTTGTCACCAAAAGCACTCACAAACTTCTACAGATGCACAATCGAGAGCATCCTGGCGGGCTGTATCACCGCCTGGTATGGCAACTGCACCGCCCTCAACCGTAAGGCTCTCCAGAGGGTAGTGAGGTCTGCACAACGCATCACCGGGGGCAAACTACCTGCCCTCCAGGACACCTACACCACCCGATGCTACAGGAAGGCCATAAAGATCATCAAGGACATCAACCACCCGAGCCACTGCCTGTTCACCCCGCTGCCATCCAGAAGGCGAGGTCAGTACAGGTGCATCAAAGCTGGGACCGAGAGACTGAAAACAGCTTCTATCTCAAGGCCATCAGACTGTTAAACAGCCACCACTAACATTGAGTGGCTACTGCCAACACACTGTCAATGACACTGACTCTACTCCAGCCACTTTAATCATGGGAATTGATGGGAAATGTTGTAAATATATCACTAGCCACTTTAAACAATGCTACCTTATATAATGTTACTTACCCTACATTGTTCATCTCATGCATACGTTGATACTGTACTCTACATCATCGACTGCA
>NW_024604275.1:0-2955 GCF_018296145.1 Oncorhynchus tshawytscha | reverse complement strand
ACACTAGGCATAAGCCTTCATACAGCCGACAAGAACTACTGAATATAAGATCAGCGTCAACTCACCATCAGTACGACCAAGAATATGTTTTTCGCGATGCGGATCCTGAGTTCTGCCTTACAACCAGTGTAACCGAGTGGATCACATGCAGCGACCAAAAAAAAAAAAAAAAAACGACTCAGAAAAAGAGGGAAACGAAGCGGTCTTCTGGTCAGACTCCGGAGACGGGCACATCGTGCACCACTCCCCAGCATTCTTCTTGCCAATGTCCAGTCTCTTGACAACAAGGTTGATGAAATCCGAGCAAGGGTAGCATTCCAGAGGGACATCAGAGACTGTAACGTTCTCTGCTTCACGGAAACATGGCTCACTGGAGAGACGCAATCCGAAGCGGTGCAGCCAGCGGGTTTCTCCACGCATCGCGCCGACAGAAACAAACATCTCTCTGGTAAGAAGACGGGCGGGGGCGTATGCCTTATGGCCAACGTGACATGGTGTGATGAAGGAAACATACAGGAACTCAAATCCTTCTGTTCACCTGATTTAGAATTCCTCACAATCAAATGTAGACCGCATTATCTACCAAGAGAATTCTCTTCGATTATAATCACAGCCGTATATATCCCCCCCCAAGCAGACACATCGATGGCTCTGAACGAACTTTATTTAACTCTCTGCAAACTGGAAACGATTTATCCGGAGGCTGCATTCATTGTAGCTGGGGATTTTAACAAGGCTAATCTGAAAACAAGACTCCCTAAATTTTATCAGCATATTGATTGCGCAACCAGGGGTGGAAAGACCCTGGATCATTGTTACTCTAACTTCCGCGACGCATATAAGGCCCTGCCCCGCCCCCTTTCGGAAAAGCTGACCACGACTCCATTTTGTTGATCCCTGCCTACAGACAGAAACTAAAACAAGAAGCTCCCACGCTGAGGTCTGTCCAACGCTGGTCCGACCAAGCTGACTCCACACTCCAAGACTGCTTCCATCACGTGGACTGGGAGATGTTTCGTATTGCGTCAGACAACAACATTGACGAATACGCTGATACGGTGTGCGAGTTCATTAGAACGTGCGTTGAAGATGTCGTTCCCATAGCAACGATTAAAACATTCCCTAACCAGAAACCGTGGATTGATGGCAGCATTCGTGTGAAACTGAAGGCACGAACCACTGCTTTTAATCAGGGCAAGGTGTCTGGTAACATGACTGAATACAAACAGTGCAGCTATTCCCTCCGCAAGGCTATCAAACAAGCTAAGCGCCAGTACAGAGACAAAGTAGAATCTCAATTCAACGGCTCAGACACAAGAGGTATGTGGCAGGGTCTACAGTCAATCACGGACTACAGGAAGAAACCCAGCCCAGTCACGGACCAGGATGTCTTGCTCCCAGGCAGACTAAATAACTTTTTTGCCCGCTTTGAGGACAATACAGTGCCACTGACACGGCCTGCAACGGAATCATGCGGTCTCTCCTTCACTGCAGCCGAAGTGAGTAAGACATTTAAACGTGTTAACCCTCGCAAGGCTGCAGGCCCAGACGGCATCCCCAGCCGCGCCTCAGAGCATGCGCAGACCAGCTGGCCGGTGTGTTTACGGACATATTCAACCAATCCCTATACCAGTCTGCTGTTCCCACATGCTTCAAGAGGGCCACCATTGTTCCTGTTCCCAAGAAAGCTAAGGTAACTGAGCTAAACGACTACCGCCCCGTAGCACTCACATCCGTCATCATGAAGTGCTTTGAGAGACTAGTCAAGGACCATATCACCTCCACCCTACCTGACACCCTTGACCCACTCCAATTTGCTTACCGCCCAAATAGGTCCACAGACGATGCAATCTCAACCACACTGCACACTGCCCTAACCCATCTGGACAAGAGGAATACCTATGTGAGAATGCTGTTCATCGACTACAGCTCGGCATTCAACACCATAGTACCCTCCAAGCTCGTCATCAAGCTCGAGACCCTGGGTCTCGACCCCGCCCTGTGCAACTGGGTACTGGACTTCCTGACGGGCCGCCCCCAGGTGGTGAGGGTAGGCAACAACATCTCCTCCCCGCTGATCCTCAACACTGGGGCCCCACAAGGGTGCGTTCTGAGCCCCTCCTGTACTCCCTGTTCACCCACGACTGCGTGGCCATGCACGCTCCAACTCAATCATCAAGTTTGCGGACGACACAACAGTGGTAGGCTTGATTACCAACAACGACGAGACGGCCTACAGGGAGGAGGTGAGGGCCCTCGGAGTGTGGTGTCAGGAAAATAACCTCACACTCAACGTCAACAAAACTAAGGAGATGATTGTGGACTTCAGGAAACAGCAGAGGGAACACCCCCCATCCACATCGATGGAACAGTAGTGGAGAGGGTAGCAAGTTTTAAGTTCCTCGGCATACACATCACAGACAAACTGAATTGGTCCACTCACACAGACAGCATCGTGAGGAAGGCGCAGCAGCGCCTCTTCAACCTCAGGAGGCTGAAGAAATTCGGCTTGTCACCAAAAGCACTCACAAACTTCTACAGATGCACAATCGAGAGCATCCTGGCGGGCTGTATCACCGCCTGGTATGGCAACTGCACCGCCCCTCAACCGTAAGCAATGACACTGACTCTACTCCAGCCACTTTAATCATGGGAATTGATGGGAAATTATGTAAATATATCACTAGCCACTTTAAACAATGCTACCTTATATAATGTTACTTACCCTACATTGTTCATCTCATATGCATACGTTGATACTGTACTCTATATCATCGACTGCATCCTTATGTAATACATGTATCACTAGCCACTTTAACTATGCCACTTGGTTTACATACTTATCTCATATGTATATACTGTACTCGATATCATCTACTGTATCTTGCCTATGCTGCTCTGTACCATCACTCATTCATATATCCTTATGTACATATTCTTTATCCCCCTTACACT
>NW_024604274.1:0-2954 GCF_018296145.1 Oncorhynchus tshawytscha | reverse complement strand
TAGCTGATCTGTCAAAATATAATAGAGACAGTAGATCTAGCTGGTCTGTCATAACATAATAGAGACAGGAGATCTAGCTAGTCTGTCATATTACAGAGACAGTAGATCTAGCTGGTCTGTCATATTATAAGAGAGTGTAGATCTAGCTGGTCTGTCATTATATAATAGAGACAGTAGATCTAGCTGGTCTGTCATAATATAATAGAGACAGTAGATCTAGCTGGTCTGTCATAATATAATAGAGAGAGTAGATCTAGCTGGTCAGTCATAATGAAATAGAGACAGTAGATCTAACTGGTCTGTCATAATATAATAGAGACAGTAGATCTAGCTGGTCTGTCATAATATAATAGAGACAGTAGATCTAGCTGGTCTGTCAGATTACAGAGACAGTAGATCTAGCTGGTCTGTCATATTATAATAGAGACAGTAGATCTAGCTGGTCTGTCATATTATAGTAGAGAGAGTAGATCTAGCTGGTCAGTCATAATGAAATAGAGACAGTAGATCTAGCTGGTCTGTCATATTATAAGAGAGTGTAGATCTAGCTGGTCTGTCATAATATAATAGAGACAGTAGATCTAGCTGGTCTGTCATATTATAATAGAGACAGTAGATCTAGCTGGTCTGTCAAAATATTATAATAGAGACAGTAGATCTAGTTGGTTTGTCATATTACAGAGACAGTAGATCTAGCTGGTCTGTCATATTATAAGAGAGTGTAGATCTAGCTGGTCTGTCATAATATAGAGACAGCAGATCTAGCTGGTCTGTCATAATATAATAGAGACAGTAGATCTAGCTGGTCTGTCAAAATATAATAGAGACAGTAGATCTAGATCTAGTGGTTGTCATATTATAATAGAGACAGTAGCTCTAGCTGGTCTGTCATATTATAATAGAGACAGTAGATCTAGCTGGTCTGTCTGTCATAATATAATAGAGACAGTAGATCTAGCTGGTCTGTCATAAATATAATAGAGACAGTAGATCTAGCTGGTCTGTCATAAAATAATAGAGACAGTAGATCTAGCTGGTCTGTCATAATATAATAGAGACAGTAGATCTAGCAGGTCTGTCATAATATAATAGAGACAGTAGATCTAGCTGTTCTGTCATAATATAATAGAGACATTAGATCTAGATGGTCTGTCATAATATAATAGAGACAGTAGATATAGCTGGTCTGTCATAACATAATAGAGACAGGAGATCTAGCTGGTCTGTCATAAAAGTAATTGAGACCGTAGATCTAGCTGGTCTGTCATAAAATAATATAGACAGTAGATCTAGCTGGTCTGTCAAAATATAATAGAGACAGTAGATCTAGCTGGTCTGTCATATTATAATAGAGAGTAGATCTAGCTGGTCAGTCATAATGAAATAGAGACAGTAGATCTAGCTGGTCTGTGATATTATAATAGAGACAGTAGATCTAGCTGGTCTGTCATAATATAATATAGACAGTAGATCTAGCTGGTCTGTCATAATATAATAGAGACAGTAGATCTAGCTGGTCTGTCATATTATAATAGAGAGTAGATCTAGCTGGTCTGTCATAATGATAATAGAGACAGTAGATCTAGCTGGTCTGTCATATTATAATAGAGACAGTAGATCTGGTCTGTCATAATAAATAGAGACAGTAGATCTGGCTGGTCAAAATATATATAATAGAGACAGTAGATCTAGCTGGCTGTCAGAGACAGTAGATCTAGTGGTTTGTCATATTACAGAGACAGTAGATCTAGCTGGTCTGTCATATTATAATAGAGACAGTAGATCTAGCTGGTCTGTCAAAATATAATAGAGACAGTAGATCTAGCTGGTCTGTCATATTATAATACAGACAGTAGATCTAGCTGGTCTCAAAAAAATATAATAGAGACAGTAGATCTAGCTGGTCTGTCATAGATCTATAATATATATAAGAGACAGTAGATCTAGCTGGTCTGTCAAAATATTATAATAGAGACAGTAGATCTAGCTGGTCTGTCATATTAATAGAGACAGTAGATCTAGCTGGTCTGTCATAATATAATAGAGACAGTAGATCTAGCTGGTCTGTCATAATATAATAGAGACAGTAGATCTAGCTGGTCTGTCATAATATAATAGAGACAGTAGATCTAGCTGGTCTGTCATAATATAATAGAGACAGTAGATCTAGCTGGTCTGTCAAAATAATAGATCTAGCTAGTCAGAGACAGTAGATCTAGCTGGTCTGTCATAACATAATAGAGACAGGAGATCTAGCTAGTCTGTCATATTACAGAGACAGTAGATCTAGCTGGTCTGTCATATTATAAGAGAGACAGTAGATCTAGCTGGTCTGTCATATATAGCTGGTCTGTATAATATAATAGACAGTAGATCTAGCTGGTCTGTCATAATATAATAGAGACAGTAGATCTAGCTGGTCTGTCATAATATAATAGAGACAGTAGATCTAGCTGGTCAGTCATAGATCTAGCTGGTCTGTCATAATAAATAGAGACAGTAGATCTAGCTGGTCTGTCATAATATAATAGAGACAGTAGATCTAGCTGGTCTGTCATAATATAATAGAGACAGTAGATCTAGCTGGTCTGTCATATTATAATAGAGACAGTAGATCTAGCTGGTCTGTCATAATATAATAGAGACAGTAGATCTAGCTGGTCTGTCATATTATAATAGAGACAGTAGATCTAGCTGGTCTGTCAAAATATTATAATAGAGACAGTAGATCTAGTTGGTTTGTCATATTACAGAGACAGTAGATCTAGCTGGTCTGTCATATTATAAGAGAGTGTAGATCTAGCTGGTCTGTCATAATATAGAGACAGCAGATCTAGCTGGTCTGTCATAATATAATAGAGACAGTAGATCTAGCTGGTCTGTCAAAATATAATAGAGACAGTAGATCTAGTTGGTTTGTCATATTACAGAGACAGTAGCTCTAGCTGGTCTGT
>NW_024604273.1:0-2949 GCF_018296145.1 Oncorhynchus tshawytscha | reverse complement strand
GGAAGTGGAGAGGCCTGTTCTCTTCTATTATTCTTAGGAAGTGGAGAGGCCTGTTCTCTTCTATTATTCTTAGGAAGTGGAGAGGCCTGTTCTCTTCTATTATTCTTAGGAAGTGGAGAGGCCTGTTCTCTTCTATTATTCTTAGGAAGTGGAGAGGCCTGTTCTCTTCTCTTATTCTTAGGAAGTGGAGAGGCCTGTTCTCTTCTATTATTCTTAGGGAAGTGGAGAGGCCTGTTCTCTTCTATTATTCTTAGGAAGTGGAGAGGCCTGTTCTCTTCTATTATTCTTAGGAAGTGGAGAGGCCTGTTCTCTTCTATTATTCTTAGGAAGTGGAGAGGCCTGTTCTCTTCTATTATTCTTAGGAAGTGGAGAGGCCTGTTCTCTTCTATTATTCTTAGGAAGTGGAGAGGCCTGTTCTCTTCTATTATTCTTAGGAAGTGGAGAGGCCTGTTCTCTTCTATTATTCTTAGGAAGTGGAGAGGCCTGTTCTCTTCTATTATTCTTAGGAAGTGGAGAGGCCTGTTCTCTTCTATTATTCTTAGGAAGTGGAGAGGCCTGTTCTCTTCTCATTATTCTTAGGAAGTGGAGAGGCCTGTTCTCTTCTATTATTCTTAGGAAGTGGAGAGGCCTGTTCTCTTCTCTTATTCTTAGGAAGTGGAGAGGCCTGTTCTCTTCTCTTATTCTTAGGAAGTGGAGAGGCCTGTTCTCTTCTCTTATTCTTAGGAAGTGGAGAGGCCTGTTCTCTTCTCTTATTCTTAGGAAGTGGAGAGGCCTGTTCTCTTCTATTATTCTTAGGAAGTGGAGAGGCCTGTTCTCTTCTATTATTCTTAGGAAGTGGAGAGGCCTGTTCTCTTCTATTATTCTTAGGAAGTGGAGAGGCCTGTTCTCTTCTATTATTCTTAGGAAGTGGAGAGGCCTGTTCTCTTCTATTATTCTTAGGGAAGTGGAGAGGCCTGTTCTCTTCTATTATTCTTAGGAAGTGGAGAGGCCTGTTCTCTTCTATTATTCTTAGGAAGTGGAGAGGCCTGTTCTCTTCTATTATTCTTAGGAAGTGGAGGCCTGTTCTCTTCTATTATTCTTAGGAAGTGGAGAGGCCTGTTCTCTTCTTTATTCTTAGGAAGTGGAGAGGCCTGTTCTCTTCTATTATTCTTAGGAATGGAGAGGCCTGTTCTCTTCTCTTATTCTTAAGGAAGTGTAGAGGCCTATTCTCTTCTATTATTCTTAGGAAGTGGAGAGGCCTGTTCTCTTCTATTATTCTTAGGAAGTGGAGAGGCCTGTTCTCTTCTATTATTCTTAAAGTGGAGAGGCCTGTACTCTTCTATTATTCTTAGGAAGTGGAGTGGAGAGGCCTGTTCTCTTCTCTTATTCTTAGGAAGTGGAGAGGCCTGTTCTCTTCTATTATTCTTAGGAAGTGGAGAGGCCTGTTCTCTTCTATTATTCTTAGGAAGTGGAGAGGCCTGTTCTCTTCTATTATTCTTAGGAAGTGGAGAGGCCTGTTCTCTTCTCTTATTCTTAGGAAGTGGAGAGGCCTGTTCTCTTCTCTCGTTCTTAGTGGAGAGGCCTGTTCTCTTCTATTATTCTTAGGAAGTGGAGAGGCCTGTTCTCTTCTATTATTCTTAGGAAGTGGAGAGCCTGTTCTCTTCTCTTATTCTTAGGAAGTGGAGAGGCCTGTTCTCTTCTCTCGTTCTTAGGAAGTGGAGAGGCCTGTTCTCTTCTCTCTTAGGAAGTGGAGAGGCCTGTTCTCTTCTATTATTCTTAGGAAGTGGAGAGGCCTGTTCTCTTCTATTATTCTTAGGGAAGTGGAGAGGCCTGTTCTCTTCTCTTATTCTTAGGAAGTGGAGAGGCCTGTTCTCTTCTCTTATTCTTAGGAAGTGGAGAGGCCTGTTCTCTTCTTATTCTTAGGAAGTGGAGAGGCCTGTTCTCTTCTATTATTCTTAGGAAGTGGAGAGGCCTGTTCTCTTCTATTATTCTTAGGAAGTGGAGAGGCCTGTTCTCTTCTATTATTCTTAGGAAGTGGAGAGGCCTGTTCTCTCTTCTATTATTCTTAGGAAGTGGAGAGGCCTGTTCTCTTCTATTATTCTTAGGAGTGGAGAGGCTGTTCTCTGTTTATTCTCTTCTCTTATTCTTAGGAAGTGGAGAGGCCTGTTCTCTTCTATTATTCTTAGGAAGTGGAGAGGCCTGTTCTCTTCTATTATTCTTAGGAAGTGGAGAGGCCTTTTCTCTTCTATTATTCTTAGGAAGTGGAGAGGCCTGTTTCTCTTCTATTATTCTTAGGAAGTGAGAGGCCTGTTCTCTTCTATTATTCTTAGGGGAGTGGAGAGGCCTGTTCTCTTCTATTATTCTTAGGAAGTGGAGAGGCCTGTTCTCTTCTATTATTCTTAGGAAGTGGAGAGGCCTGTTCTCTTCTATTATTCTTAGGAAGTGGAGAGGCCTGTTCTCTTCTATTATTCTTAGGAAGTGGAGAGGCCTTTTCTCTTCTATTATTCTTAGGAAGTGGAGAGGCCTTTCTCTTCTCTTATTCTTAGGAAGTGGAGAGGCCTTTTCTCTTCTATTATTCTTAGGAATGGAGGCCTGTTCTCTTCTATTATTCTTAGGAAGTGAGAGAGGCCTTTTTCTCTTCTATTATTCTTAGGAAGTGGAGAGGCCTGTTCTCTTCTCTATTATTTTTCTTAGGAAGTGGAGAGCCTGTTCTCTTCTATTATTCTTAGGAAGTGGAGAGGCCTTTTCTCTTTCTATTATTCTTAGGGAAGTGGAGAGGCCTTTCTCTTCTATTCTTAGAAGTGGAGAGGCCTGTTCTTCTTATTCTTAGGAAGTGGAGAGGCCTGTTTCTTTCTCTTATTATTCTTAGGAAGTGGAGAGGCCTGTTCTCTTCTATTATTCTTAGGAAGTGGAGAGGCCTGCTCCCTATTCTTAAGGAGTGGAGAGGCCTGTTCTCTCTCTCGTTCTTAG
>NW_024604272.1:0-2949 GCF_018296145.1 Oncorhynchus tshawytscha | reverse complement strand
CCGGGCCGACAAGAACTACTGAATATAAGATCAGCGTCAACTCACCATCAGTACGACCAAGAATATGTTTTTCGCGATGCGGATCCTGAGTTCTGCCTTACAACCAGTGTAACCGAGTGGATCACATGCAGCGACCAAAAAAAACGACTCAGAAAAAGAGGGAAACGAAGCGGTCTTCTGGTCAGACTCCGGAGACGGGCACATCGTGCACCACTCCCCAGCATTCTTCTTGCCAATGTCCAGTCTCTTGACAACAAGGTTGATGAAATCCGAGCAAGGGTAGCATTCCAGAGGGACATCAGAGACTGTAACGTTCTTTGCTTCACGGAAACATGGCTCACTGGAGAGACGCAACCGAAGCCGGTGCAGCCAGCGGGTTTCTCCACGCATCGCGCCGACAGAAACAAACATCTCTCTGGTAAGAAGACGGGGCGGGGCGTATGCCTTATGGCCAACGTGACATGGTGTGATGAAGGAAACATACAGGAACTCAAATCCTTCTGTTCACCTGATTTAGAATTCCTCACAATCAAATGTAGACCGCATTATCTACCAAGAGAATTCTCTTCGATTATAATCACAGCTGTATATATCCCCCCAAGCAGACACATCGATGGCTCTGAACGAACTTTATTTAACTCTCTGCAAACTGGAAACGATTTATCCGGAGGCTGCATTCATTGTAGCTGGGGGATTTTAACAAGGCTAATCTGAAAACAAGACTCCCTAAATTTTATCAGCATATTGATTGCGCAACCAGGGGTGGAAAGACCCTGGATCATTGTTACTCTAACTTCCGCGACGCATATAAGGCCCTGCCCCCCCCCTTTCGGAAAAAGCTGACCACGACTCCATTTTGTTGATCCCTGCCTACAGACAGAAACTAAAACAAGAAGCTCCCACGCTGAGGTCTGTCCAACGCTGGTCCGACCAAGCTGACTCCACACTCCAAGACTGCTTCCATCACGTGGACTGGGAGATGTTTCGTATTGCGTCAGACAACAACATTGACGAATACGCTGATTCGGTGTGCGAGTTCATTAGAACGTGCGTTGAAGATGTCGTTCCCATAGCAACGATTAAAACATTCCCTAACCAGAAACCATGGATTGATGGCAGCATTCGTGGTGAAACTGAAGGCACGAACCACTGCTTTTAATCAGGGCAAGGTGTCTGGTAACATGACTGAATACAAACAGTGCAGCTATTCCTCCGCAAGGCTATCAAACAAGCTAAGCGCCAGTACAGAGACAAAGTAGAATCTCAATTCAACGGCTCAGACACAAGAGGTATGTGGCAGGGTCTACAGTCAATCACGGACTACAGGAAGAAACCCAGCCCAGTCACGGACCAGGATGTCTTGCTCCCAGGCAGACTAAATAACTTTTTTGCCCGCTTTGAGGACAATATAGTGCCACTGACACGGCCTGCAACGGAACCATGCGGTCTATGCTGTTCATCGACTACAGCTCGGCATTCAACACCATAGTACCCTCCAAGCTCGTCATCAAGCTCGAGACCCTGGGTCTCGACCCCGCCCTGTGCAACTGGGTACTGGACTTCCTGACGGGCCGCCCCCCAGGTGGTGAGGGTAGGCAACAACATCTCCTCCCCGCTGATCCTCAACACTGGGGGCCCCACAAGGGTGCGTTCTGAGCCCCCCTCCTGTACTCCCTGTTCACCCACGACTGCGTGGCCATGCACGCCTCCAACTCAATCATCAAGTTTGCGGACGACACAACAGTGGTAGGCTTGATTACCAACAACGACGAGACGGCCTACAGGGAGGAGGTGAGGGCCCTCGGAGTGTGGTGTCAGGAAAATAACCTCACACTCAACGTCAACAAAACTAAGGAGATGATTGTGGACTTCAGGAAACAGCAGAGGGAACACCCCCCCCATCCACATCGATGGAACAGTAGTGGAGAGGGTAGCAAGTTTTAAGTTCCTCGGCATACACATCACAGACAAACTGAATTGGTCCACTCACACAGACAGCATCGTGAGGAAGGCGCAGCAGCGCCTCTTCAACCTCAGGAGGCTGAAGAAATTCGGCTTGTCACCAAAAGCACTCACAAACTTCTACAGATGCACAATCGAGAGCATCCTGGCGGGCTGTATCACCGCCTGGTATGGCAACTGCACCGCCCTCAACCGTAAGGCTCTCCAGAGGGTAGTGAGGTCTGCACAACGCATCACCGGGGGGCAAACTACCTGCCCTCCAGGACACCTACACCACCCGATGCTACAGGAAGGCCATAAAGATCATCAAGGACATCAACCACCCGAGCCACTGCCTGTTCACCCCGCTGTCATCCAGAAGGCGAGGTCAGTACAGGTGCATCAAAGCTGGGACCGAGAGACTGAAAAAACAGCTTCTATCTCAAGGCCATCAGACTGTTAAACAGCCACCACTAACATTGAGTGGCTACTGCCAACACACTGTCAATGACACTGACTCTACTCCAGCCACTTTAATCATGGGAATTGATGGGAAATTATGTAAATATATCACTAGCCACTTTAAACAATGCTACCTTATATAATGTTACTTACCCTACATTGTTCATCTCATATGCATACGTTGATACTGTACTCTATATCATCGACTGCATCCTTATGTAATACATGTATCACTAGCCACTTTAACTATGCCACTTGGTTTACATACTTATCTCATATGTATATACTGTACTCGATATCATCTACTGTATCTTGCCTATGCTGCTCTGTACCATCACTCATTCATATATCCTTATGTACATATTCTTTATCCCCTTACACTGTGTATAAGACAGTAGTTTTTTTTGGAATTGTTAGTTAGATTACTTGCTCGTTATTACTGCATTGTCGGAACTAGAAGCACAAGCATTTCGCTACACTCGCATTAACATCTGCTAACCATGTGTATGTGACAAATAAAATTTGATTTGATTTGATTTGATTTGA
>NW_024604271.1:0-2948 GCF_018296145.1 Oncorhynchus tshawytscha | reverse complement strand
ATGATATCCTGTTGTCTAACTCCTATAGGAGGCCTGTAAAGAGGACACTCTTGCTCTGTTCCTCTTCTTAGCTGACCAAGGTCACAAAGTTAATAAGAAAGTTACAGCTCTGGCAGAAACAAGTTATCTATTTAGGACACACCATAACTAAGGAAGGAGGACTCTCAATTCAACAAGGAAGACAGCCATTCTAGAAGCACCCAAACCACTGAACAAAAAACAGGTGATGAGTTTCTTGGGAATGATCAACACTGTAGAGCATGGGTCCCACACTTTACATTGCATACAGGGTTACTTAGTAAATTGATCTATGGTAAGGCTATGACAGCTAAAGACAAAATAGTATGGACAAAGAGGCGGAAGAACAGTTTGTGGCGATTAAACAGCTATTGTTATCTGACACTGTTCTGGCTTTCCCTAGGTATGACCGTGAATTCACACAGACTGTGGATTGCAGGGAGGGGTTCATGACATCAGTATTGACTCAGAGACACGGAGGGAAGAATAAACCGGTGGCTTATTATTCCTCCCGTCTCGATGAGGTGGCACAAGCAATGCCCCTGTGTTTGCAGTCTGTGGTGGCTGCAGCACGGGCTGTGGAGGACTCTGCCTCTGTAGTATTATACCATGATTTGACACTGAGGGTCCCACATGCCGTCTCAATTTTGTTATTGGAACATAAAATGGCATACATGTCACCAGCAAGACATTTGTCTTGTATGATTATTCTGTTGAATATGCCAAACCTAACAATTGAGCGTTGTACCACTTTGAACCCCTCCACTCTAATTCCTATAGCCACAGATGGGAGTCCACATGATTGTGTAACGGAGACAGAGAAAATGGTTCTCCCCAGGCCAGACCTAACTGATCTGCCTTTGCCAGATGCTGAAATAACTATGTTTGTTGATGGTTCTTCCAGAAAGAACCCAGATGGCTCAAATGCTACGGGTTATGCAGTAGTGACTCTCACTAAGGTGCTGGAAGCTGAAGTTTTACCAAAGAATTACTCTGCTCAAAAAGCTGAAATTGTGGCCCTTACCAGGGCTTGTATATTAGGAAAGGGTAAATGCATAACGATACATACTGATAGCGCTTATGCATTTAACACCGTTCATGTATTCGCAGCACAGTGGAGAAACAGGGGCATGATAACCACAGCAGGTAAACCCATTACTCACGCGCAACTAATCTTGAATTTACTAGAGGCAATTCTACTACCAAAAAAATTAGCCATTTGTAAATGCGAGGCACATACTAAGGGCATGGACAGCGTCAGTATTGGAAATAGACGGGCAGATGAGGAAGCGAAGAGAGTGGGGGGGAAACCACACTCACACATAGACTCACACTTAAAGGAGGAAGTTCATATCGACACCAAAATACTGAGGGAAAGTCAGCTTGGAGCCCCCATTAAGGAAATTACTAAATGGGTCAAAATGGGAGCCGAAGATAGAGGAGGAATTTGGCACAAAGGGGATCTACCGATATTACCAAAGTCACTGTTTAAATATGCTGCTATATTGTTACATGGGCAAAGCCATGTATCAACAGGGGGTATGGTAGGGCTATTTAAACAACACTTTGTAGCATATGGAATAACTAACTATTTTAAAAACTTTTGCGCACGGTGCATTATATGCGCACAAAGTAACCACCAAGGTAAAGTGAGGGCACCACAGGGGGAATACCCGGCAGCTAAGTACCCATTCCAACAACTGGAAATGGACTTTATTGAATTAACTAAAACTGAAAATAAGAAATGGTGTTTAACAATTATTGACAAATATACTAAATGGATGGAGGCGTTTCCTACATCCTCAGCAGACGCAGAAACAGTGGCTAGAGCATTATGCAAAGAGATTATCCCGCGATTTGGACTGCCAGAAACTATTTATAGCGACAATGGTTCCCATTTTTCTAATCAAGTAATTGATCATATAGGTCAGAAATTGAATATAAATATGTAGAAACATTGTTCTTATCACCCCCAAAGCGCTGGCCTTATCGAACGCATGAACCAATCGGTAAAATGTTGATTAAGGAAAACACACCTAAGTACTGGAATGAACTGGGTAAAATGCCTACCCATAGTGCTAATGACTATTAGAATAACCCCTGATAGGGAGGGGCTATCTCCATTTGAGAAGGTTTTTGGTAGACCCTATAGAATGCCCCAATTAGGGCGATTGGAGGAAGCAAATATAGAAATAGAAAGCAGTATGGTGGAACACATGAGAAGGTTGTTCATTAACCAAACCCGTATGTCAAAAGTTTTATGCCCAGCAGGAGAACTACAGAAGGAGGTGGCACACGAGATTCAACCAGGAGACTGGGTCTGGGTCCAATCACTAAAGAAAAAAAACTGGAAGCAGCCTCGGTGGGAGGGACCATTCCATGTACTACTGGTGACTGCCTTCGCTGTGAGATTAGCCGAAAGAGCTACCTGGGTGCATATCACACATTGTAAGAGGGTAAGGCACACTAACACTGTCGAACAATCACAGGAGTAGGAGAGGAACCGTGACCCATATGGAACGGGGGTCAAACTCCTTCTGAAGATTCCCTAAACCCGACCTTTCCCCAGCTGTGAGCGTTCATAGAAGTGAAGTGATGGCTTGGCCTCTGGCTGTTGATATGTTCTCGGGAGAGGGTGGGGCTTCACGTGTGCGCTGACCGTCCTGAGCTGTTTTATTGTGGGGGCCCATATTCCTGATTCACCATGATCCCCGGAGAATGCCAAAGAGGATAACTTGACTCATGTGCTAGATGAGGAAATGTGATGTTACCAAAGATTCTCAAAGGTCACTGAAACAAAACAGTAAGGAAGTGAGGGTGGAATTGGGCCAAGGATCTCTCAGTAGAATTTTGTGTAGACCAATTGGGGTCATTCACTCCTTGGCACTCTAGAACCATGGGACTCTATGGGAAGTATTTGTGTAAATCAC
>NW_024604270.1:0-2947 GCF_018296145.1 Oncorhynchus tshawytscha | reverse complement strand
ATCAAATCAAAAATCAAATCAAATCAAATCAAATTTTTATTTGTCACATACACATGGTTAGCAGATGTTAATGCGAGTGTAGCGAAATGCTTGTGCTTCTAGTTCCGACAATGCAGTAATAACGACAAGTAATCTAACTAACAATTCCAAAAAAACTACTATCTTATATACACCCAGTGTAGGGGATAAGAATATGTACATAAGGATATATGAATGAGTGATGGTACAGAGCAGCATGGTAAGATACAGTAGATGATATCAGTACAGTATATATACATATGAGATATGTAAACCAAGTGGCATGGATTAAAGTGGCTAGTATACATGTATTACATAAGGATGCAGTCGATGATATAGAGTACAGTATCCAACGTATGCATATGAGATAGACAATGTAGGGTAGTAACATTATATAAAAAGGTAGCATTGTTTAAAGTGGCTAGTGATATATTTACATCATTTCCCATCGATTCCCATGATTAAAGTGGCTGGAGTAGAGTCAGTGTCATTGACAGTGTGTTGGCAGTAGCCACTCAATGTTAGTGGTGGCTGTTTAACAGTCTGATGGCCTTGAGATAGAAGCTGTTTTTCAGTCTCTCGGTCCCAGCTTTGATGCACCTGTACTGACCTCGCCTTCTGGATGGCAGCGGGGTGAACAGGCAGTGGCTCGGGTGGTTGATGTCCTTGATGATCTTTATGGCCTTCCTGTAGCATCGGGTGGTGTTTCAACCTCCGCTTGGCAGACTGCACTTGATATCGTAACCAGGGAGGGAAAGGACTGCTATAAGGACTGCTATATTATGGAAGACTTCAATATTAATAGCATCAGCCAATCAGCCAATCAGCCAATCAGGATCTTACTAAAATATATTTTTTGGATATCATGTATTCTCGTTGTTTTTATCCTGCGATTTAAAAAAAAATCAACTAGCATTACAGAAAACGTAACAACTTTGATTGATAACATATTTACAAATTATTTTCCGGTATCCTTTGCATGGATATTTCTGATCAACTTCCCATATTCCTGATGTCATCGATGTCAGCCAGGAAACAGGTTAATGGCATCAAATCAACAAAGTTATAGGATCGTCATCCAATCAATGATTTTGTACATTTAGTGTTTTTTTTCTTCACTTGTATATAGACTTTTTCTATTTTGTTATTGACTGTGAGCTTGTCTATCCCATGTGTAACTCTGTGTGTAGAGTATGTTTGTCTATCCCATGTGTAACTCTGTGTGTAGAGTATGTTTGTCTATCCATGTGGCAACTCTGTGTGTAGAGTATGTTTGTCTATCCCATGTGTAACTCTGTGTGTAGAGTGTGTTTGTTATCCCATGTGTAACTCTGTGTGTAGAGTATGTTTGTCTATCCCATGTGTAACTCTGTGTGTAGAGTATGTTTGTCTATCCCATGTGTAACTCTGTGTAGAGTGTGTTTGTCTATCCCATGTGTAACTCTGTGTGTAGAGTGTGTTTGTCTATCCCATGTGTAACTCTGTGTGTAGAGTATGTTTGTCTATCCCATGTGTAACTCTGTGTGTAGAGTATGTTTGTCTATCCCATGTGTAACTCTGTAGAGAGTATGTTTGTCTATCCCATGTGTAACTCTGTGTGTAGAGTATGTTGTCTATCCCATGTGTAACTCTGTGTGTAGAGTATGTTTGTCTATCCCATGTGTAACTCTGTGTGTAGAGTGTGTTTGTCTATCCCATGTGTAACTCTGTGTGTAGAGTATGTTTGTCTATCCCATGTGTAACTCTGTGTGTAGAGTGTGTTTGTCTATCCCATGTGTAACTCTGTGTAGAGTGTGTTTGTCTATCCCATGTGTAGCTCTGTGTTTGTAGAGTGTGTTTGTGTTTGTCTATCCCATGTGTAACTCTGTGTGTAGAGTGTGTTTGTCTATCCCATGTGTAACTCTGTGTGTAGAGTGTGTTTGTCTATCCCATGTGTAACTCTGTGTGTAGAGTATGTTTGTCTATCCCATGTGTAACTCTGTGTGTAGAGTGTGTTTGTCTATCCCATGTGTAACTCTGTGTGTGGAGTATGTTTGTCTATCCATGTGTAACTCTGTGTAGAGTGTGTTTGTCTATCCCATGTGTAACTCTGTGTGTAGAGTATGTTTGTCTATCCATGTGTATGTGTGTAGAGTGTGTTTGTTTATCCCATGTGTAACTCTGTGTGTAGAGTATGTTTGTTTATCCCATGTATGTTTGAGTTTATCCCATGTGTAACTCTGTGTGTAGAGTATGTTTGTTTTATCCCATGTGTAACTCTGTGTGTAGAGTGTGTTTTGTCTATCCCATGTGTAACTCTGTGTGTAGAGTATGTTTGTCTATCCCATGTGTAACTCTGTGTGTAGAGTGTGTTTGTCTATCCATGTGTAACTCTGTGTGTGTAGAGTGTGTTTGTCTATCCCATGTGTAACTCTGTGTGTAGAGTATGTTTGTCCCCATCCCATGTGTAACTCTGTGTGTAGAGTATGTTTGTCTATCCCATGTGTAACTCTGTGTGTAGAGTGTGTTTGTCTATCCCATGTGTAACTCTGTGTAGAGTATGTTTGTCTATCCCATGTGTAACTCTGTGTGTAGAGTATGTTTGTCTATCCCATGTGTAACTCTGAGTGTTTGTCTATCCCATGTGTAACTCTGTGTGTAGAGTTGTCTATCCTCTGTGTGTATGTTTGTTTATCCCATGTGTAACTCTGTGTGTAGAGTATGTTTGTCTATCCCATGTGTAACTCTGTGTAGAGTATGTTTGTTTATCCCATGTGTAACTCTGTGTAGAGTATGTTTGTCTATCCCATGTGTAACTCTGTGTGTAGAGTATGTTTGTCTATCCCATGTAACTCTGTGTGTAGAGTATGTTTGTTTATCCCATGTGTAACTCTGTGTGTAGAGTGTGTTTGTCTATCCCATGTGTAACTCTGTGTGTAGGTATGTTTGT
>NW_024604269.1:0-2945 GCF_018296145.1 Oncorhynchus tshawytscha | reverse complement strand
TACACTTTGTGTAGCCGTTAGCGATGAGGCTAATGATGACCTTCTTCTGGTAGAGAAGGAAAGGCTTCCCACAAAAACTTTCTCAATGAAATGTTAACTGCAAAGTAGCCTATGCCAGCTTGGCAGAATTATATCATCATTATTTGCATCAATACAGTGGCCATTTGTTTTGCAAACTCTGCAATCACATGAGCGCTTACAGCAACACCGCTTAACCAAACAAATGTCAATTCAATTCAATTCAAGGGCTTTATTGGCATGGGAAACATGTGTTAACATTGCCAAAGCAAGTGAGGTAGACAACATACAAAGTGAATATATAAAGTGAAAAACAACCAAAATTAACAGTAAACATTACACATACAGAAGTTTCAAAACCGTAAGCGAAGGGAACTCTCTTGGTACACTATATAAAGTCAATGTGCCGCTCATTCATCGGGAGACAGAGAAATGTCCACGTTGTGACACACTGTGACACACTGTTGTGACACAAATGTCTCTCCCTGGCGCACACTTGCGTGTAAAGGGTAACTACACCCCAAAATCGAGGGTTTTAAACGTTGTCGTGGACATAGAACATCCAATCATGTGTTATATTTCTATTAAAAAGGTGTACTTTTGAGAGCGAAAACCTGGAGAAGCAGGGATAAACAAACGGGAAATGTAAAGAAGGGGGGAAATTGTTTTTGTTTTTTTAGGGGGGTTCAGGCAAAACATTGAAGGGATTTTACAGGGCCCTAATGGACTACAGACATTGAAAGTCTCCTAGCATAAAAACAAATGCTGAATGCACTGCCTAGATTTTGAGGGAAACGCATTGTCCATTATTGGATTTGATCAGGGCATGGCAGGGAAGCACTAACAAACTGCCTTTAGTCCAATAAAAAGACATAATATTATGGTGATAAATAAAAGGCAGTTGCTCCACCCATGACACGAGAACCCTCTGCTGGAGCAAAACGCTTACATCACCTGGTATTCCCAGGCGGTCTCCCATCCAAGTACTAACCAGGCCCGACCCTGCTTAGCTTCCGAGATCGGACGAGATCGGGCGTAAATTTTTTTTTTTTTTTTTTTATCTTTTATTATGAAAAAAACACATAATATTTACAACATTCAGTCAATAATAATTAAGATGAACAATTCACCCTTTTAACAAAATCAAAAAAGAAAAGAAAAGAAAACCTATTAAAACCCCAATCATCCACCAAAACCAATTAATAATTAAAACCAAGTTTTCCATTCGACTTAATTTCAATAAAAGTGCTCCCCACACAAACAATTTTTCAAAATTACATCCACCATATTTATATATTATTCTATATCTTTCTCTAAAATACTTCTAAATAAAACCTCCACACTCACAATTTTTCCTTCATAATGTCCTAAATTCCTTCTTAGTCTTACAGCGTATCTGGCATGACTAAGAACAAAATTCATCAAATTAAAATTAAAAACTTTGCTTTTCCCAGTTAAACCAAAAAGAAACAACCTCCTCCACTCAACCCCAGCAACAATCTCTTCTCCCCAATGTTGTACTAAAATCCCCTTTAAAAACTTATGAAACTCTTCTAATCTACTACATTCAACAAAAAAGTGCATAAAATTTTCCACCCCCGTACCACAAATATCACATTCTCTTTTAACATCTCTATTTATTTGATGTAAAACCACGTTCGTAAATATCCTATTATGTTTCAATTTAAAATCATTGTCTTCACATTCTATAGAATTATATTTTACATTTACATTCTTCCATATTGATTTCACATCTATATTTGCAAACACCCTAGACCACACTTTTTCCGAAGCAGGAGTTTTTATCTCTCTTAAAATACATTTTTCATAAACCTTTTTAACTTTCAAACCTGACAAATCATACTTCTTCCCATTACTTTCATAATATAAAACCGGTAAACCCTTAGCTCTTGTAGCCACCTCTTTATTTATTAACACACCCCACTCCCCAGGAAGACATCCTAATATTCTCTTATACATGTTCTCCACAGTAGTTCTACTTATTTCATCATTTTCTTCATCCACATTATCAAATATTGCCTCACATGGAAGGAACCCCGGAATGACCTCATATAAAATGTCCCCAATCTGTCTCATCCCAGCCCTCATAAAATATTTACAAAACAACATCTTATTATTGTACTGTATCTTGGGATTTAAAAAAATTGGCTGATTTAAAATATTGTCTAAAATGGTACACTCATAATAAATATTTGGTAAAAACTCCCCCCAAGCCTCAAACACTTCTCTATAAAACAAAGGTATATTACCCAACATTTCCTTTTTCATACACATCAATAAACCATTGTCCCCCATCCTCCCAGCCTCCTGCAAATACTCCTTAAAAAATCTTTTCCATCCATAATCTAATTCACCATATAAATATTTACGTACCATTTTAACTCTAATTGCTTTTTTCCTCACATTTAAATCCACCAACTTCAAACCCCCCTCCTCATAACCTGCAATCAAAGTTTTAAAAGAAATTTTCGCACCTTTCCCATCCCATAAAAATCAACTAAAATCTTATTTATTTCCGATAAAACCCATTCTGGTACGTCTAAAACATTCATGACATGAATAAAAATTGACATCAGCAAGGAATTTACAACAATTACTTTCCCTTTTAATTTCAAAGACCTTCCCCTCCACATATTTACCACCTTTCTAACTTTATTTATTACACCACTCCATGTCAGATCCCTAGCTTCCTGTTCCTTCACCCCTAAAAACACACCTAACACCTTAAAATAATCATTTACTGTTTTAAAAGGAAAAATCCCCTCATTAATCTTCCCAACATACATTATTACTGACTTCTCCATATTCACTTTTGCTCCTGAGGCTTGCTCATATACTTTAAAACACTCCATCACCCTTTTAACACTTCCCTCATCTCTAACTGTTATTGTGGTATCGTCTGCATA
>NW_024604268.1:0-2944 GCF_018296145.1 Oncorhynchus tshawytscha | reverse complement strand
GAGTATATTCAGGAAAATTATAACTTTGTAATCTGAACATTTTCCGTGGTGCCCCGACTTCCTAGTTAGTTAAATTTACATGATTTGTTTAATCACGTAATAATAACTACAGAGAATTGATTTGATAAAATAACAGTCTTCCCCTTTAATGATACTAAAGACAAGACAATATAGTTATTGTACAGTCGTGGCCAGAAGTTTTGAGAATGACACAAATATTAGTTTTCAAAGTCTGCTGCCTCAGTTTGTATGATGGCAATTTGCATATACTCCAGAATGTTATGAAGAGTGATCAGCTGAATTGCAATTAATTGCAAAGTCCCTCTTTGCCATTCAGATGAACAGAATCCCCAAAAACATTTCCCCTGCATTTCAGCCCTGCCATAAAAGGACCAGCTGACATCATGTCAGTGATTCTCTCGTTAACACAGGTGTGAGTGTTGACGAGGACAAGGCTGGAGATCACTCTGTCATGCTGATTGAGTTCGAATAAGAGACTGGAAGCTTCAAAAGGAGGGTGGTGCTTGGAATCATTGTTCTTCCTCTGTCCAACCATGGTTACCTGCAAGGAAACACGTGCCGTCATCATTGCTTTGCACAAAAAAGGCTTCACAGGCAAGGATATTGCTGCCAGTAAGATTGCACCTAAATCAACCTTTTATCGGATCTTCAAGAACTTCAAGGAGAGCGGTTCAATTGTTGTGAAGAAGGCTTCAGGGTGCCCAATAAAGTCCAGCAAGCACCAGGACCGTCTCCTAAAGTTGATTCAGCTGCAGGATCGGGGCACCATCAGTACAGAGCTTGCTTAGGAATGGCAGCAGGCAGGTGTGAGGGCAGCAGGCAGGTGTGAGTGCATCTGCATGCACAGTGAGGCAAAGACTTTTGGTGGATGGCCTGGTGTCAAGAAGGGCAGCAAAGAAGCCACTTCTCTCCAGGAAAAACATCAGGGACAGACTGATATTCTGCAAAAGGTACAGGGATTGGACTGCTGAGGACTGGGGTAAAGTCATTTTCTTTGATGAATCCCCTTTCCGGTTGTTTGGGGCATCCGGGAAAAAAGCTTGTTCGGAGAAGACAAGGTGAGCACTACCATCAGTCCTGTGTCATGCCAACAGTAAAGCATCCTGAGACCATTCATGTGTGGGGTTGCTTCTCAGTCAAGGGAGTGGGCTCACTCACAAAAAACAGGACACATTTTGCCTCAGGACACAGCCATGAATAAAGAGTGGTACCAACACATCCTCCGAGACCATCTTCTCCCTACCATCCAGGAACAGTTTGGTGACGAACAATGCCTTTTCCAGCATGGTGGAGCACCTTGCCATAAGGCAAAAGTGAAACAAAACATCAATTTGGGGAACAAAACATCAATATTTTGGGTCCATGGCCAGGAAACTCCCCAGACCTTGATCCCATTGAGAACTTGTGGTCAATCTTCAAGAGGCGGGTGGACAAACAAAAACCCAAATTCTGACAAACTCCAAACATTGATTATGCAAAAATAGGCTGCCATCAGTCAGGATGTGGCCCAGAAGTTAATTGACAGCATGCCAGGGCGGATTGCAGAGGGCTTGAAAAAGAAGGGTCAACACTGTAAATATTGACTCTGCATCAACTTCATGTCATTGTAAATAAAAGCCTTTGACACTTATGAAATGCTTGTAACTATACTTCAGCATTCCATAGTAACATCTGACTAAAATATCTAAAGACACTGAAGCAGCAAACTTTGCGGAAATTAATATTTGCGTCATTCTCAAAACCTTTGGCCACGACTGTAGGATACATGATAGTGGCAACACATGGAGTTGGGTTGATATAGTCATGGTAGGATACATGATAGTGGCAACACATGGAGTTGGGTTGATATAGTTATGGTAGGATACATGATAGTGGCAACACATGGAGTTGATATAGGGTTGATAGTGACATATAGTTGATATAGGGTAGGATACATGATAGTGGCAACACATGGAGTTGGGTTGATATAGTTATGGTAGGATACATGATAGTGGCAACACATGGAGTAGGGTTGATATAGTTATGGTAGGATACATGATAGTGGCAACACATGGAGTAGGGTTGATATAGTCATGGTAGGATACACTGAGCGTCAAGATTGTCTTTACGATTCGGCCATCAGATTTGCCAACAATGCTCCTTTTTGGACACCTCACTGCACTCTATACTCCTCTGTAAACTGGTTCTCTCTGTATACCAGTCGCAAGACCCACTGGTTGATGCTTACCTCACTCCCCTCTCTCTCTCCCCTCTATCCGAGATACCTACATACCTACCTACATACTTATTTTCCACCATAATTTGCAAATAAATTCATTAAAAATCCTACAATGTGATTTTCTGAATTTTTGTCTGTCATAGTTGAAGTGTAACTATGATGAAAATTACAGGCCTCTCATCTTTTTAAGTGGGAGAACTTGCACAATTGGTGGCTGACTAAATACTTTTTTGCTCCACTGTATGTTTGTCTGGACTAAAGTTTTTGAATAAAATAAAATATTTGAAAGAAAATGTAATTTACCTTCAATGAATTAAATCTCTCACCTTGGGTAGGAATGTTAAGGGTCAAGAAGTTGTGAATCTAGGGGGTGTGACGACCCTCCCACTCTGTCTGCCGTATTCTCTCTCTGTTATTTCCTTATTAGGATGCTGGTGGGCGGAGTTGGGAGGGTCGTCAGCTACATGGGAAACACCTGGGCCCGGTGTCTCCCAGGATAAATACACCACTTCCCCATTCATGGAGGAGACTCTCTCCATGCAGACACCTTTATGGATTTTGTTGTGTTTCTTGGTGGTTTTTGGGTTGTTTGTGACAACACCCTGCATTATCACATTCATGCATGCAAAACACTCACTTACACAACTGATTACTGATTACACACCATTGTATATTTTCCTTAGTTGCTTTAGTTAATAAATATAT
>NW_024604267.1:0-2938 GCF_018296145.1 Oncorhynchus tshawytscha | reverse complement strand
TGGCCTGATGGACTGTTACCGAAGACAGGTTCATACGGCATTCATAACCCATATAGACTCCAGGTTGAATTTAGGGGTGCAGGCAATGTATTCCTATGGGGAGAGAAGTCAATGCAACTGCTTGATGTAAAACACCTTCTTTTAACTGTCAAGGGTTAATGCCACGGTCAAGGTTAGCTTGGTAATGATCGGAAGGACCTAGGAACATTCCTGTGGTTGAATTTTCCTTCTAAACCTAACGGTTCTGCCACTGTCACCCAAAAGGGTCGCGCCCCAGACCGAGCGAGCTACGGTCAAGCGGGATATCTCGTTGAACTCGCACAGCCTAGGATTATGGTAATGCCATTGCCTGCTCTCTGTGTCTTTCAGCAACGCAGTTTTTCACTCCATCCTTGCTGTGTGTGTGTATGAGAGCTTTTCTTTGACATCTCCTGGGGGAAATGACTGATTTACAGTTTAGGAGGGTTACCTAGTCACACATATGAAGTTTTGGAGAGATGTGACTTTTCTAACCCTTGGGCATTTACCATATGAAATTTGACATGCTCAAAAATGCAAAATTGACTGGCCTGATGAACACAGGATGGCCGAGCAGTGATAGTTGTTCCTTTCCATCACTCGTTGTGTTGATTTCATCATGTCCATTTGGTGATGTCTTTTCACATACAATCATATTGCAAGTGCACGTGCATTTGCAATATGGTTCAATGGTTGACTGGCCAGATGAACCGGGATGGCCTGGCAGTGATAGTTGCTCCTTTCCATCACTCGTTGTGTTGACTTCATCCTGTCCATTTTGTGATGTCTTTTCACATACAATCATATTGCAAGTGCACGTGCATTTGCAATATGGTTCAATGGTTTACATATGGGACATGCTCAAAAATGCAAAATTGACTGGCCTGATGAACACAGGATGGCCGAGCAGTGATAGTTGTTCCTTTCCATCACTCGTTGTGTTGATTTCATCATGTCCATTTGGTGATGTCTTTTCACATACAATCATATTGCAAGTGCACGTGCATTTGCAATATGGTTCAATGGGCATTTACCATATGAAATTTGACATGCTCAAAATCCTGCAGAAATGCAAAATTGACTGGCCAGATGAACTCGGGATGGCCTGGCAGTGATAGTTGCTCCTTTCCATCGCTCGTTGTGTTGACTTCATCCTGTCCATTTTGTGATGTCTTTTCACATACAATCATATTGCAAGTGCACGTGCATTTGCAATATGGTTCAATGGGCATTTACCATATGAAATTTGACATGCTCAAAAATGCAAAATTGACTGGCCTGATGAACACAGGATGGCCGAGCAGTGATAGTTGTTCCTTTCCATCACTCGTTGTGTTGATTTCATCATGTCCATTTGGTGGTGTCTTTTCACATACAATCATATTGCAAGTGCACGTGCATTTGCAATATGGTTCAATGGGCATTTACCATATGAAAATTGACATGCTCAAAATCCTGCAGAAATGCAAAATTGACTGGCCAGATGAACTCGGGATGGCCGGGCAGTGATAGTTGTTCCTTTCCATCACTCGTTGTGTTGATTTCATCATGTCCATTTGGTGGTGTTTTTTCACTATAGAATCATATTGCAAATGCACGTGCATTGTTGTGCAACTGGTAACCCAAAAATAAAAATATGGTGATTTCATTATGTCCATTTGTTTATGTTTTCTTACTTTTGCAAAGTCACTGTGCATTTGCAATATGGTTCAATGGGCAGGTACCATCACGAATTTGTCATGCTATAAAAATGCTGCAGGAATGTGAAATTGATTGCCCCGATGAACACAGGATGGCCGAGCAGTGATAGTTGTTCCTTTCCATCACTCGTTGTGTTGATTTCATCATGTCCATTTGGTGATGTCTTTTCACATACAATCATATTGCAAGTGCACGTGCATTTGCAATATGGTTCAATGGGCATTTACCATATGAAATTTGACATGCTCAAAAAATCATGCAGAAATGCAAAATTGACTGGCCAGATGAACTCGGGATGGCCTGGCAGTGATAGTTGCTCCTTTCCATCGCTCGTTGTGTTGACTTCATCCTGTCCATTTTGTGATGTCTTTTCACATGCATTTACCATATGAAATTTGACATGCTCAAAATGCAAAATTGACTGGCCTGATGAACACAGGATGGCCGAGCAGTGATAGTTGTTCCTTTCCATCACTCGTTGTGTTGATTTCATCATGTCCATTTGGTGGTGTTTTTTCACTATAGAATCATATTGCAAATGCACGTGCGTTGTTGTGCAACTGGTAACCCAAAAATAAAAATATGGTTGTAAATGCATTTACCGGGACTCCTATTGTCCATGCCCGCTATGGGAGTACCCTACTACGACCCTCTATCCATGGGGGCCGCCCTGAGTGCTTTATGGACTGTTTAAAATAGGCACCTGGTAACCCAAAAAATAAAAATATGGTTGTAAAATGCAAGCGAGCTACGGTCAAGCGGGATATCTCGTTGAACTCGGCACGGCCTAGGGATTATGGTAATGCCATTGCCTGCTCTCTGTGTCTTTAAGCACCGCACTTTGTCACTCCATCCTTGCTGTGTGTGTGTATGAGAGCTTTTCTTTGACATCTCCTGGGGGAAATGACTGATTTACAGTTTAGGAGGGTTACCTAGTCACACATATGAAGTTTTGGAGAGATGTGACTTTTCTAACCCTTCAAAACAGACAGTGTGACCCAATTAAAGGCACTTCCGGTTGGCACAGGAAGCTATAAGTCAACACATGTCTTGACTGACATAGAAACCTACAGAATCCTGAGTTTTAAGTCTTTAAGTTAAGAATTGACCTATCTACGATCTACACAGTGTTGAATGGGGTCATTTTCACCTTTGAAGGTGATGTACATCAAAACACCTTTTGGGTCAATTTAACCACTTCCGTTTGCTCCAGGAAGCT
>NW_024604266.1:0-2938 GCF_018296145.1 Oncorhynchus tshawytscha | reverse complement strand
AAATGTGATTCCATTCAAATGTGACGTCTAGCGTTGGGGTGAGTTGCTGCCGGAAGTGTTGTGGAATAACCTAGCATGCTGATGAAAAAGGCAGTTAAATGAAAACTAGCAGTATTTCAATCTTCTCGATTTCGAGGCTTGGATAATAGGATAATTTGTGGAAGTCCGGATCTACCCCTTAGTGAGTGTTACTTGACCCTTCTCCCTCTTTACCTCAGCCCACCGACCAGCAGGGCATTCATGACACGGGTAGGGGTGCAGCTCTGCACCATGTGACCCAGGGCAAAGTTGGTGCCCTGCCGGATGAAGGCGTTGGCCTCGCTGGCTTTGTGGAGTAGCACGCGTGCCGTCCCCTCCACCTCACTGTCCATGGCCCTCTGGAGGTGGACGTACATGTCACCCAGTGTGGCCATGGCAGCACAGGACAATGCAGAGCGCAGGTTCTTCACCTGAATCATAATAACACACACAGGACTAGCTATTCATGTTGAGCAGTACAGCCCACGAACATCAGAAACATGACACAATAATTTGACTTGTTCTCCAAATGTAGCAAATTTGTGCAGATGAATGAATACAGCTACCTCATTTATAATGGCAAGGCAGATATCATGGAGTTTAGGCATCAGTATGTCCATGTGGTTCTGAGCCATCACACGGAGAGAGGTCAAGCCCTCAATCTTCTTCTCCCTGCAATTCAGTGAAAGAAACGTAAGCATTTTACACAACATTTTCCAAAAACATTATAATGATGTTCATCAATTAGGACTCTGGTCTCTTAATTTCAGAAGTTTCTGTAGCTCAAATCTACATTTCCAAGGACACTACACTGTGCTTCCTTTAGCCTAGCTCCATTGGTCTTGTCTACAGTGAATGCTCACCAGTCATCAGAGGCAGAGTGGAGCAGCTTGAAGGTCTTAGTCAGGGCCTGCTCTGGGTTGGACAGGGGTTGCAATCTGGCCTGGTTCTTTATTTGGCCCTTTGGCTCATTGGCTGCCATCTTGTCTATGGGTTGACAGCAGACATCTATCTCTCTATGAACTGTATGTATTTATTTATGTATTTACTCATTTCCATATCTGTTTGTAGCTTTTAACACTAGTTCATTATGATATCATTTGAAATGTAAGGTTATTGAGTGTGAGGTTATTTTCCTGACACCACACTCCGAGGGCCCTCACCTCCTCCCTGTAGGCCGTCTCGTCGTTGTTGGTAATCAAGCCTACCACTGTTGTGTCGTCCGCAAACTTGATGATTGAGTTGGAGGCGTGCATGGCCACGCAGTCGTGGGTGAACAGGGAGTACAGGAGAGGGCTCAGAACGCACCCTTGTGGGGCCCCAGTGTTGAGGATCAGCGGGGAGGAGATGTTGTTGCCTACCCTCACCACCTGGGGGCGGCCCGTCAGGAAGTCCAGTACCCAGTTGCACAGGGGCGGGGTCGAGACCCAGGGTCTCGAGCTTGATGACGAGCTTGGAGGGTACTATGGTGTTGAATGCCGAGCTGTAGTCGATGAACAGCATTCTCACATAGGTATTCCTCTTGTCCAGATGGGTTAGGGCAGTGTGCAGTGTGGTTGAGATTGCATCGTCTGTGGACCTATTTGGGCGGTAAGCAAATTGGAGTGGGTCAAGGGTGTCAGGTAGGGTGGAGGTGATATGGTCCTTGACTAGTCTCTCAAAGCACTTCATGATGACGGATGTGAGTGCTACGGGCGGTAGTCGTTTAGCTCAGTTACCTTAGCTTTCTTGGGAACAGGAACAATGGTGGCCCTCTTGAAGCATGTGGAACAGCAGACTGGTATAGGGATTGATTGAATATGTCCGTGAACACACCGGCCAGCTGGTCTGCGCATGCTCTGAGGCGCGGCTGGGGATGCCGTCTGGGCCTGCAGCCTTGCGAGGGTTAACACGTTTAAATGTCTTACTCACTTCGGCTGCAGTGAAGGAGAGACCGCATGTTTCCGTTGCAGGCCGTGTCAGTGGCACTGTATTGTCCTCAAAGCGGGCAAAAAAAGTTATTTAGTCTGCCTGGGAGCAAGACATCCTGGTCCGTGACTGGGCTGGGTTTCTTCCTGTAGTCCGTGATTGACTGTAGACCCTGCCACATACCTCTTGTGTCTGAGCCGTTGAATTGAGATTCTACTTTGTCTCTGTACTGGCGCTTAGCTTGTTTGATAGCCTTGCGGAGGGAATAGCTGCACTGTTTGTATTCAGCCATGTTACCAGACACCTTGCCCTGATTAAAAGCAGTGGTTCGTGCCTTCAGTTTCACACGAATGCTGCCATCAATCCACGGTTTCTGGTTAGGGAATGTTTTAATCGTTGCTATGGGAACGACATCTTCAACGCACGTTCTAATGAACTCGCACACCGTATCAGCGTATTCGTCAATGGTGTTGTCTGACGCAATACGAAACATCTCCCAGTCCACGTGATGGAAGCAGTCTTGGAGTGTGGAGTCAGCTTGGTCGGACCAGCGTTGGACAGACCTCAGCGTGGGAGCTTCTTGTTTTAGTTTCTGTCTGTAGGCAGGGATCAACAAAATGGAGTCGTGGTCAGCTTTTCCGAAAGCTGACCACGACTCCATTTTGTTGATCCCTGCCTACAGGACAACATTAATCATCATTGATCCCTGCCTACAAGACAACATTAACAAAACCACTTCAGCAATGGCTGTGACACATTTCCATCAAGATCAAATGACTGACAATGTAGATTAAGATTAGGTAGTTACAAAGACACATACCTGGGATCCCCCACGCATGTAGGGGCTGATGATGGGGCTGATGAACTGGAAAGTTCTCCAAGCTTTAACCACCGGACCGGCATTGTTCTGCACATTACAATACATTCATGTTGTAAACAGTAAACATTGTAACCGTGATGTGACTGTGTGTGTGAGTGTGGGGGTGTCTATGTTTGTGTTCGTACTCTGAGG
>NW_024604265.1:0-2937 GCF_018296145.1 Oncorhynchus tshawytscha | reverse complement strand
AGTTCAGTGCAGAGGTTCCCAGAGTCATTGCTTTGTCTGTGGTACCAGAAATAAGCACTGATAAAATGCCTGAGCCATCTCTCACCATCACTAAGGCTCAAGGAAAGACTACCAAAAACAGGCGAGAGAGATCCTATTTCCCTAGTTGTTGTCCACAGAAGGAGCAAAAGAACGCCAAAGTGAGTTCCGTTTCTACTTTGTCTGACAAAGCTACGTTTGTTGATGACGTGTACCAGGACCTGTTCCAAGAAAAGGGATCTGCCATAAAACTGTGCCAATCAGTTCAGCAATTGCACCTTGCGGTAGAGGAGTGCAGTGCAGAGAGATTACACAATTTATTGGGTTTTAGTAAAAGAAACCAGAGACAATGTCCGGTGTAAGTCTGACTAAAAGTCTGGCTTCAGATAAAAATGATTCTCAGGAAGATGTACAAGAGTTTCAGGCCACTTCAAGTCAATGCACGGTGGCAAGAACCTCATCCCCAGTGGGTGGTCAGCAATGGGTCTGTGCATGAGTGTAATGAATGCCCTTCTCTAAAGGCAAAGTGAAGTAATTCGGTTGAATCCAGTGTTGGAATTGCACCCAGGCAGCAGGCGGGTTCCAGTGCAGAGGTTCCCAAGCCATTGATTTGTCTGTGGATTCCGGTAATCAGCACTGACAAAATGCCTGAAAACCATCTCACCATAACTAAAGCTCAAGAAAGACAACCAAAAACAGGCGAGAGATCCTGTTTCCCTAGTTGTTGTCCACAGAAGGAGCAAAGAAAGCCAAAGTGAGTTCCGTTTCGACTTTGTCTGACAAAGCTAAGTTTGTTGATGAAGTGTACCAGGACCTGCTCCAAAAAAGGGATCTGTCATAAAATTATTGCCAATCAGTTGAGCAATTGCACATTGCAGTAGATGAGTGCAGTTCAGAGAGAATTCCCCATTACTTGGGTCTTAGTCAAAAGAAACCAGAGACAATGTCCCTTGTAAGTCTTGCTTCAGACAAAACTAATTCTCAGGAAGATGTACAAGAATTTCAGGCCACTTCAGGTCTATCCACGGAGGCAAGAACCCCATCCCCAGTGGAATTGGTCTCCAATGGGTCTGTGCATATGTAATGAATGCCCTTCTCTCAAAGTCAAAGATAATTCGGTTGAATCAGTGTTGGAATGCACCAGGCAATGAGGAGTTCAGTGCAGAGGTTCCCAGAGCCATTGCTTTGTCTGTGGTTCAGGCAGTCAGCACTGACAAAATTCCTGAACCATCTCTCACCAGCACTAAGGCTCAAGGAAAGACAACCAAAAACAGGCGAGAGAGATTCTATTTCCTAGTTGTTGTCCACAGAAGGAGCAAAAGAAAGACAAAGTGAGTTCAGTTTCTACTTTGTCTGACAAAGTATGTTTGTTGACAACATATGCCAGGACCTGCTCCAAGAAAATGGATCTGCCATAAAACTGTGCCAATCAGTTGAGCAATTGCACCTGGCATTAGAGTGCAGTGCAGAGAGATTTCCCCATTTCTTTGGTCTTAGTCAAAAGGAAACCAGGAGACAATGTCCTTGTAAGTCCTGACTAAAAATCTGGCTTCAGATAAATATAATTCTCAGGAAGATGTACAAGAGTTTCAGGCCACTTCAAGTCAGTGCACGGTGGCAAGATCCTCATCCCCATTGGAATTGATCAGCAATGGGTCTGTAGATAGTGTAATGAATCCCTTCTCTTGAAAGTCGAAGAGGATTCCGATCGAATCAGTGTTGGATTTGCACCAGGCAGCAGGCGGGTTCAGTGCAGAGGTGCCCAGAGCCATTGCTTTCTCTGTGGTTCGGGAATCAGCACTGGTGACAAAATGCCTGAGCCATCTCTCACCATAACTAAGGCTCAAGAAAGACAACCAAAAACAGAGAAGATCCTATTTCCTAGTTGTTGTCCACAGAGGCGCAAAGAAAGCCAAAGTGAGTTCCGTTTCTACTTTGTCTGACAAAGCTAAGTTTGTTGATGAAGTGTGCCAGGACCTGCTCCAAGAAAAGGGATCTGCCATAAAATTGTGCCAATCAGTTGAGCAATTGCACCTTGCAGTAGATGAGTGCAGTGCAAAGAGATTCCCCCATTTATTGGTTCTTAGTCAAAATAAACCAGAGACAATGTCCCGTGTAAGTTTGGCTAAAAGTCTGGATTCAGACAAAACTAATCCTCAGGAAGATGAAGAATTTCAGGCCACTTCAGGTCTATCCACGGAGGCAAGAACCCCATCCCCAGTAGAATTGATCTCCAATGGGTCTGTGCATAGTGTAATGAATGCCCTTCTCTCAAAAGTCAAAGAGAATTCGGTTGAATCCGTTTTGGAATTGCACCAGGCAGTAGAGGAGTTCAGTGCAGAGGTTCCCAGAGCCATTGCTTTCTCTGTGGTTCCGGGAATCAGCACTGACAAAATGCCTGAGCCATCTCTCACCATAACTAAGGCTCAAGGAAAGACAACCAAAAAAGAGGCGAGAGAGATCCTATTTCCCTAGTTGTTGTCCACAGAAGGCGCAAAAGAAAGCCAAAGTGAGTTCCGTTTCGACTTTGTCTGACAAAGCTAAGTTTGTTGATGAAGTGTGCCAGGACCTGCTCCAAGAAAAGGGATCTGCCATAGAATTGTGCCAATCAGTTGAGCAATTGCACCTTACAGTAGAGGAGTGCAGTGCAAAGAGATTCCCCCATTTATTGGTTCTTAGTCAAAATAAACCAGAGACAATGTCCCGTGTAAGTTTGGCTAAAAGTCTGGATTCAGACAAAACTAATTCTCAGGAAAATGTACAAGAATTTCAGGCCAATTCAAGTCTATCCACAGAGGCAAGAACCCCATCCCCAGTAGAATTGATCTCCAATGGGTCTGTGCATAGTGTAATGAATGCCCTTCTCTCAAAAAGTCAAAGAGAATTCGGTTGAATCCGTTTTGGAATTGCACCAGGCAG
>NW_024604264.1:0-2936 GCF_018296145.1 Oncorhynchus tshawytscha | reverse complement strand
GATACAATGTTTTTACAGAACTGTTCAAACAATTTTCAGCAAGTTGCAGCATTGAAATACGGAAATAAGCACTTTTCCATAAACAAGCTCTAAATCATGTTTGATGCACTCTGGGATAAAACTTTTTTTTTTTGTTATGTTTATTCGAGATGTTATGAAAACACTGTAGAATGCATAAATAAGCACTTTTCCATAAACAAGCTCTAAATCATGTTTGATGCACTCTGGATACAATGTTTTTACAGAACTGTTCAAACTAGATGATTAGGAACACTGTAGACAATTTTCAGCAAGTTGCAGCATTGAAATACGGAAATAAGCACTTTTCCATAAACAAGCTCTAAATCATGTTTGATGCACTCTGGGATAAAACTTTTTTTTTTTTTTTTGTTATGTTTATTCGAGATGTTATGAAAACACTGTAGAATGCATAAATAAGCACTTTTCCATAAACAAGCTCTAAATCATGTTTGATGCACTCTGGATACAATGTTTTTACAGAACTGTTCAAACTAGATGATTAGGAACACTGTAGACAATTTTCAGCAAGTTGCAGCATTGAAATACGGAAATAAGCACTTTTCCATAAACAAGCTCTAAATCATGTTTGATGCACTCTGGGATAAAACTTTTTTTGTTATGTTTATTCGAGATGTTATGAAAACACTGTAGAATGCATAAATAAGTTTTCCATAAACAAGCTCTAAATCATGTTTGATGCACTCTGGATACAATGTTTTTACAGAACTGTTCAAACTAGATGATTAGGAACACTGTTTTCAGCAAGTTGCAGCATTGAAATACGGAAATAAGCACTTTTCCATAAACAAGCTCTAAATCATGTTTGATGCACTCTGGATACAATGTTTTTACAGAACTGTTCAAACTAGATGATTAGGAACACTGTAGACAATTTTCAGCAAGTTGCAGCATTGAAATACGGAAATAAGCACTTTTCCATAAACAAGCTCTAAATCATGTTTGATGCACTCTGGATAAAACTTTTTTTACAGAACTGTTATGTTTGATTAGAGATGTTATTTTCAAAACACTTTTCACTTTTCCATAAACAAGCTCTAAATCATGTTTGATGCACTCTGGATACAATGTTTTTTACAGAACTGTTCAAACTAGATGATTAGGAACACTGTAGACAATTTTCAGCAAGTTGCAGCATTGAAATACGGAAATAAGCACTTTTCCATAAACAAGCTCTAAATCATGTTTGATGCACTCTGGGATAAAACTTTTTTTTGTTATGTTTATTCGAGATGTTATGAAAACACTGTAGAATGCATAAATAAGCACTTTTCCATAAACAAGCTCTAAATCATGTTTGATGCACTCTGGATACAATGTTTTTACAGAACTGTTCAAACTAGATGATTAGGAACACTGTAGACAATTTTCAGCAAGTTGCAGCATTGAAATACGGAAATAAGCACTTTTCCATAAACAAGCTCTAAATCATGTTTGATGCACTCTGGGATAAAACTTTTTTTGTTATGTTTATTCGAGATGTTATGAAAACACTGTAGAATGCATAAATAAGCACTTTTCCATAAACAAGCTCTAAATCATGTTTGATGCACTCTGGATACAATGTTTTTTACAGAACTGTTCAAACTAGATGATTAGGAACACTGTAGACAATTTTCAGCAAGTTGCAGCATTGAAATACAGAAATAAGCACTTTTCCATAAACAAGCTCTAAATCATGTTTGATGCACTCTGGATACAATGTTTTTTACAGAACTGTTCAAACTAGATGATTAGGAACACTGTAGACAATTTTCAACAAGTTGCAGCATTGAAAATACGGAAATAAGCACTTTTCCATAAACAAGCTCTAAATCATGTTTGATGCACTCTGGATGTCCAATTTTTGCTGTGCTGTCTTATTTGAGATGAAATGAACAATGTGGACAGTTTTTAGCATGTTGCAACATTGAAATGCATTAAGCACTTTTCCATAAACAAGCTCTAAATCATGTTTGATGCACTCTGGATACAATGTTTTTTACAGAACTGTTCAAACTAGATGATTAGGAACACTGTAGACAATTTTCAGCAAGTTGCAGCATTGAAATACGGAAATAAGCACTTTTCCATAAACAAGCTCTAAATCATGTTTGATGCACTCTGGGATAAAACTTTTTTTGTTATGTTTATTCGAGATGTTATGAAAACACTGTAGAATGCATAAATAAGCACTTTTCCATAAACAAGCTCTAAATCATGTTTGATGCACTCTGGATACAATGTTTTTTACAGAACTGTTCAAACTAGATGATTAGGAACACTGTAGACAATTTTCAGCAAGTTGCAGCATTGAAATACGGAAATAAGCACTTTTCCATAAACAAGCTCTAAATCATGTTTGATGCACTCTGGATACAATGTTTTTTACAGAACTGTTCAAACTAGATGATTAGGAACACTGTAGACAATTTTCAACAAGTTGCAGCATTGAAATACGGAAATAAGCACTTTTCCATAAACAAGCTCTAAATCATGTTTGATGCACTCTGGGATAAAACTTTTTACTTTTCCATAAACAAGCTCTAAATCATGTTTGATGCACTCTGGATACAATGTTTTTTACAGAACTGTTCAAACTAGATGATTAGGAACACTGTAGACAATTTTCAGCAAGTTGCAGCATTGAAATACGGAAATAAGCACTTTTCCATAAACAAGCTCTAAATCATGTTTGATGCACTCTGGGATAAAACTTTTTTTTTGTTATGTTTATTCGAGATGTTATGAAAACACTGTAGAATGCATAAATAAGCACTTTTCCATAAACAAGCTCTAAATCATGTTTGATGCACTCTGGATACAATGTTTTTTACAGAACTGTTCAAACTAGATGATTAGGAACACTGTAGACAATTTTCAGCAAGTTGCAGCATTGAAATACAGAAATAAGCACT
>NW_024604263.1:0-2933 GCF_018296145.1 Oncorhynchus tshawytscha | reverse complement strand
AATCATTCAGTCTAAAACTCTGCCCCACCTCAAATCAAATCAAATCAAATCAAATCAAATTTTATTTGTCACATACACATGGTTAGCAGATGTTAATGCAAGTGTAGCGAAATGCTTGTGCTTCTAGTTCCGACAATGCAGTAATAACGAACAAGTAATCTAACTAACAATTCCAAAAAACTACTGTCTTATACACAGTGTAAGGGGATAAAGAATATGTACATAAGGATATATGAATGAGTGATGGTACAGAGCAGCATAGGCAAGATACAGTAGATGATATCGAGTACAGTATATACATATGAGATGAGTATGTAAACCAAGTGGCATAGTTAAAGTGGCTAGTGATACATGTATTACATAAGAATGCAGTCCTATGTATCTACGTATGCATATGTGATGAATAATGTAGGGTAAGTAACATTATATAAGGTAGCATTGTTTAAAGTGGCTAGTGATATATTTACATCATTTCCCATCAAATCCCATTATTAAAGTGGCTGGAGTAGAGTCAGTGTCATTGACAGTGTGTTGGCAGTAGCCACTCAATGTTAGTGGTGGCTGTTTAACAGTCTGATGGCCTTGAGATAGAAGCTGTTTTTCAGTATCTCGGTCCCAGCTTTGATGCACCTGTACTGACCTCGCCTTCTGGATGACAGCGGGGTGAACAGGCAGTGGCTCAGGTGGTTGATGTCCTTGATGATCTTTATGGCCTTCCTGTAGCATCGGGTGGTGTAGGTGTCCTGGAGGGCAGGTAGTGTGCCCCCGGTGATGCGTTGTGCAGACCTCACTACCCTCTGGAGAGCCTTACGGTTGAGGGCGGTGCAGTTGCCATACCAGGCGGTGATACAGCCCGCCAGGATGCTCTCGATTGTGCATCTGTAGAAGTTTGTGAGTGCTTTTGGTGACAAGCCGAATTTCTTCAGCCTCCTGAGGTTGAAGAGGCGCTGCTGCGCCTTCCTCACGATGCTGTCTGTGTGAGTGGACCAATTCAGTTTGTCTGTGATGTGTATGCCGAGGAACTTAAAACTTGCTACCCTCTCCACTACTGTTCCATCGATGTGGAAGGGGGGGTGTTCCCTCTGCTGTTTCCTGAAGTCCACAATCATCTCCTTAGTTTTGTTGACGTTGAGTGTGAGGTTATTTTCCTGACACCACACTCCGAGGGCCCTCACCTCCTCCGTGTAGGCCGTCTCATCGTTGTTGGTAATCAAGCCTACCACTGTTGTGTCGTCCGCAAACTTGATGATTGAGTTGGAGGCGTGCGTGGCCACGCAGTCGTGGGTGAACAGGGAGTACAGGAGAGGGCTCAGAACGCACCCTTGTGGGGCCCCAGTGTTGAGGATCAGCGGGGAGGAGATGTTGTTGCCTACCCTCACCACCTGGGGGCGGCCCGTCAGGAAGTCCAGTACCCAGTTGCACAGGGCGGGGTCGAGACCCAGGGTCTCGAGCTTGATGACGAGCTTGGAGGGTACTATGGTGTTGAATGCCGAGCTGTAGTCGATGAACAGCATTCTCACATAGGTATTCCTCTTGTCCAGGTGGGTTAGGGCAGTGTGCAGTGTGGTTGAGATTGCATCGTCTGTGGACCTATTTGGGCGGTAAGCAAATTGGAGTGGGTCTAGGGTGTCAGGTAGGGTGGAGGTGATATGGTCCTTGACTAGTCTCTCAAAGCACTTCATGATGACGGATGTGAGTGCTACGGGCGGTAGTCGTTTAGCTCAGTTACCTTAGCTTTCTTGGGAACAGGAACAATGGTGGCCCTCTTGAAGCATGTGGGAACAGCAGACTGGTATAGGGATTGATTGAATATGTCCGTAAACACACCGGCCAGCTGGTCTGCGCATGCTCTGAGGGTGCGGCTGGGGATGCCGTCTGGGCCTGCAGCCTTGCGAGGGTTAACACGTTTAAATGTCTTACTCACTTCGGCTGCAGTGAAGGAGAGACCGCATGTTTTCGTTGCAGGCCGTGTCAGTGGCACTGTATTGTCCTCAAAGCGGGCAAAAAAGTTATTTAGTCTGCCTGGGAGCAAGACATCCTGGTCCGTGACTGGGCTGGGTTTCTTCCTGTAGTCCGTGATTGACTGTAGACCCTGCCACATGCCTCTTGTGTCTGAGCCGTTGAATTGAGATTCTACTTTGTCTCTGTACTGGCGCTTAGCTTGTTTGATAGCCTTGCGGAGGGAATAGCTGCACTGTTTGTATTCAGTCATGTTACCAGACACCTTGCCCTGATTAAAAGCAGTGGTTCGCGCCTTCAGTTTCACACGAATGCTGCCATCAATCCACGGTTTCTGGTTAGGGAATGTTTTAATCGTTGCTATGGGAACGACATCTTCAACGCACGTTCTAATGAACTCGCACACCGAATCAGCGTATTCGTCAATGTTGTTGTCTGATGCAATACGAAACATCTCCCAGTCCACGTGATGGAAGCAGTCTTGGAGTGTGGAGTCAGCTTGGTCAGACCAGCGTTGGACAGACCTCAGCGTGGGAGCTTCTTGTTTTAGTTTCTGTCTGTAGGCAGGGATCAACAAAATGGAGTCGTGGTCAGCTTTTCCGAAAGGGGGGGGGCAGGGCCTTATATGCGTCGCGAAGTTAGAGTAACAATGATCCAGGGTCTTTCCACCCCTGGTTGCGCAATCGATATGCTGATAAAATTTAGGGAGTCTTGTTTTCAGATTAGCCTTGTTAAAATCCCCAGCTACAATGAATGCAGCCTCCGGATAAATCGTTTCCAGTTTGCAGAGAGTTAAATAAAGTTCGTTCAGAGCCATCGATGTGTCTGCTTGGGGGGGATATATACGGCTGTGATTATAATCGAAGAGAATTCTCTTGGTAGATAATGCGGTCTACATTTGATTGTGAGGAATTCTAAATCAGGTGAACAGAAGGATTTGAGTTCCTGTATGTTTCTTTCAACTCACGTCATGG
>NW_024604262.1:0-2932 GCF_018296145.1 Oncorhynchus tshawytscha | reverse complement strand
CATTATATTAACCTCCTACTGTCATTATACCTGGTCCTTTTCCATCTCTGCTGTTAATATGTGCCTGGTCTGCCCATCTGCCTTTGTCATTATCATTGCCACGGTCTACCATCTACTGTCCATTATATTAACCTCTACTGTCATTATATTGCCCTGGTCTAAACATCTACTGTCATTATATTGCCTGGTCTGCATCTACTGTCACTAGATTAACCTCTACTGTCATTATATTACCCTGGTATGCCATCTACTGTTATTATATTACCCTGGTCTACCATCTACTGTCATTATATTACCCTCTACATTATATTACCCTGGTCTACCATCTACTGTCATTATATTAACCTGGTCTACCATCTCTGTCATTATATTACCCTGGTCTACCATCTACTGTCATTACATTTTACCCTGTTCTGCTATCTGCTGTCATTTTATTGCCTGGTATACAATCTACTGTGCTGTATTTGCCTGGTCTTATATCTACTGTCATTATATTACCCTGGTCTACCATCTGCTGTCATTATATTACCTGGTCTTCCCTATACTGTCATTATATTCACCTGGTCTACCATCTACTGTCATTATATTACCCTGGTCTACCATCTGCTGTCATTATATTGCCCTGGTCTTCCATCTGCTGTCATTATATTACCCTGATCTATCCTCTACTGTCATTATATTACCTGGTCTACCATCTACTGTCATTATATTACCTGGTCTCTACTGTCATTATATTACCTGGTCTGCCATCTGCTGTCATTATATTACCCTCTACTGTCATTATATTACCCTGGTCTACCATCTTCTGTCATTATATTAACCTGGTCTACCATCTACTGTCAATATATTACCCTGGTCTACCATCTACTGTCATAATATTAACCTGGTCTACCATCTACTGTCATTATATTACCTGGTCTTCATCTACTGTCATTATACTAACCTGGTCTTCTGTTGTCATTATATTACCCTGGTCTACCCTCTACTGTCATTATATTGCCCTGGTCTACCATCTACTGTCATTATATTACCCTCTACTGTCGTTATGTTGCCTGGTCTGCCATCTGTCGTTATATTGCCTGCTCTGCCATCTGCTGTCATTATATTACCCTGGTCTACCATCTACTGTCATTATATTGCCTGGTCTACCATCTACTGTCATTATATTACCCTGGTCTACCATCTACTGTCATTATATTACCCTGGTCTACCATCTACTGTCATTATGTTACCCTGGTCTACCATCTACTGTCATTATATTACCCTGGTCCTCTACTGTTATCTACTGTCTTTATATTACCCTGGTCTACCATCTACTGTCATTATATTAACCTGGTCTACCATCTACTGTCATTATATTACCCTGGTCTACCATCTACTGTCATTATATTACCTGGTCTACCATCTACTGTCATTATATTACCCTGGTCTACCATCTACTGTCATTATATTACCCTGGTCTCCTCTCTACTGTCATTATATTACCCTGGTCTACCATCTACTGTCATTATATTACCCTGGTCTACCATCTACTGTCATTATATTACCCTGGTCTACCATCTACTGTCATTATATTACCCTGGTCTACCCTCTACTGTCATTATATTACCTGGTCTACATCTACTGTCATTATATTACCTCTCTACTGTCATTATATTACCCTGGTCTACCATCTACTGTCATTTATATTACCCTTGTCTACCATCTACTGTCATTATATTACCCTGGTCTCCATCTACTGTCATTATATTAACCTGGTCTACCAATCTACTGTCATTTTAACCCTCTACCCTCATTAAATTACCCTGGTCTACCATCTGTCATTATATTACCTGTTCTACCATCTACTGTCATTATATTACCCTGGTCTCCAATCTACTGTCATTATATTAACCTGGTCTACCATCTACTGTCAATATATTAACCTCTACTGTCATTATATTACCCTGGTATACCATCTACTGTCATTATGTTAACCTGGTCTACCATCTCCTGTCATTATTACCCTGGTCTACCATCTACTGTGATATATTACCCTGGTCTACCATCTACTGTCATTATATTTCCCTGGTCTACCATCTACTGTCATTATATTACCCTGGTCTACCATCTAATAAAACCCTGGTCTACCTTCTCCTGTCATTTATTACCCTGGTCTACCCTCTACTGTCATTATATTACCCTGGTCTACCATCTGCTGTCATTTTATTACCCTGGTCTACCATCTACTGTCATATATTACCCTGGTCTTCCTATCTACTGTCATTATATTACCCTGGTCTACCATCTGCTGTCATTATATTACCCTGGTCTTCCCTATACTGTCATTATATTACCCTGGTCTACCATCTACTGTCATTATATTACCTTGGTCTACCATCTACTGTCATTATATTTCCCTGGTCTACCATCTACTGTCATTATATTACCCTGGTCTACCATCTAATGTCCTTATATTAACCTGGTCTACCATCTACTGTCACTATATTAACCTCTACTGTCATTATATTACCCTGGTCTAAACTCTACTGCCATTATATTACCCTGGTCTACTATCTACTGTCACTAGATTAACCTCTACTGTCATTATATTACCCTGGTATACCATCTACTGTTATTATATTAACCTGGTCTACCATCTACTGTCATTATATTACCCTGGTCTACCATCTACTGTCATTATATTAAACTGGTCTACCATCTACTGTCATTACATTACCTGGTCTACCATCTACTGTCATTATATTAACCTGGTCTACCATCTACTGTCATTATATTACCCTGGTCTACCATCTACTGTCATTATATTACCCTGTTCTACCATCTACTGTCATTTTATTACCCTGGTCTACCATCTGCTGTCATTATATTACCCTGGTCTTCCCTACTGTCATTATATTACCCTGGTCTACCATCTGCTGTCATTATATTA